>NC_143476.1:54074793-54372293 GCF_987193195.1 Phasianus colchicus
TGGTACAGAGATGCAGTATGTCATGGAGATTATTAGCAAATTATCTGTGTTGTTGTTTTGTATAGCAAGAAGTAAGATTTTAGGCATGTGTCCTCAACTTGCTCTGTAATAGATGAAACTGTATAAAACACAGTTCATGTGTTATCAGACACTTCTTTGATCTTCTCATTATATAGATAATGAGATTTTAAAAGGCTAAAAATATATTAAAACAATATTCTGGATTTGACTACAGTGCTGTAACAGTAATACTCTCTTCACCAGGAATAATGCTGTAGTGATTACAGTTTGTGCTTAACTAACTCTGATAATTCATTAATCCCATTTTTTTCCCAGTTTCCCTGGTGGTAAATAATATTGCTTGTTTTTTTTTCCCCAGTTATTTTAGTTTGAGCGAAGTGTCTGAGCAAATCTCTGTAGACATGAAAGTAAATGGTGTTTTATCACTGTTAAACAGTTTTCATATAAATAGGACTGTTTTACAGGAAGACTTGACTCCTTTTTTTTGAAGAAAGCTGTACCTGACATTTCTTTGTGTGCTTTTCTTGTCAGCACCAATCTTAAAAGAA
Source organism: Phasianus colchicus (assembly GCF_987193195.1). Classification (NCBI taxonomy): domain Eukaryota; kingdom Metazoa; phylum Chordata; class Aves; order Galliformes; family Phasianidae; genus Phasianus; species Phasianus colchicus. The sequence continues at coordinate 54,075,363 of NC_143476.1, forward strand.
TAAAAGACAACTTTCTTTCCCTTGATTGTAACCAAGTAAGAGAAACTATCAAGTTTTTGTCAGTTCCTTTGTATTGAAAACAAATATCTTCACTTTTGAGAAATTCCTGTAATTTTTATTATTTTCTATCATTTATGCTTTAATCCTATTTTAGTGTATTCTCAGCAAGAAATTTTCCATGATTTCCTGTTTCAGCAGGGCTCCTTTCCACCTGTTGCCTCTGCATATGCAACATGCTGTGCAGTTGAGCGCTAGAAGTGTTCTCATTGTTACAGGTGACTTAATAAAAAGATTAGTTTGTTGGAGGTCACAGCACAATTTGAGCACTGACCTGAAGAAGGACAAAGTTGAGGGTATTTTTTAACTATCCTCAAAAAAACAGTTTTATTTTCATAAGGATAGTGGTTTGCCTATTTATTTATTGAAAAAGAATTCACACGTGTGGATGTATTTATATATTGATATAGATAGAAGATATAAACCAGAGCAAGTCTGTTTTGTGGTTGTGTGTGTTTATACACTATACATAATAAATATTTTTCACATACATATATGTGTATGGAATATATAAAATATATACACACCTATGAATATCTAGGTCTTCAAGGGTAATGTGTTTCTGGTGTTCGGCTGACAAACTTAGTACAATACCACACAAATAAACAACGTAAAAGGCTAAGTTGCATCTGACCTAGGTTTTTTGGTAGATGTTTTAAGTTGTGAATAATCTGAAATACTGTCTTCCACACTGTGTTGCAGATGGCTTTATCAACATTTTTTCTTCCTGTTTGTGTGTGATACTGCACCCCTGATAAATAATTAAAAGAATAAGATACTTTGTATCTTAAGGCATAGTAATACAAGCATTTTCTTCCTATCTCAATGCTGAATTTGCATTTGAGGATTTGAAAGGAATCTGGGTGCTCCTACAGGGAAGTGTATGGACCAGAAATGACAGCTGCTTTGTATTCTGTTGATTCAGAGATGCTTGGTGCAAGTTGTTTTCTTATCCATTAGGGCAGAATTTGTGTAAGAGTTCCTCATGTCAGAAAGGCATATCACTTACAATTCTGTGCTTTATAGGTTCAAGTCAAACAGACTTTTAATATAAAAGTATGAAGTTTCTCAGAAAAGCTAGAAAATACTACCAAAATATTTTAAAATGTGTGATATGGCATTTCATTTCACTTATGAAACAGAGTCATGTTCCTATGTGTCAGAAGAACAGAAAAAGTAATGTCTTCAGGGTGTTGCCTATGGGTTCTGTTGGATGAGAAGCTTGACGCAAGCTGGCAGTGTCCACTTGCAGCCTGGAAAGTGAAGGTGTATCCTGGGCTGCACCAACACAGAAGTGGCCAGCAAAACAAGGGAGTTGAATGTCCTGCTGTCCTGCTCTGCTGTGCCTCTATGAGGTCTCATCTGAAATATGATGTCCCTGGGGCCTGGGACTCCCAGCATAAGAAAGATGTGGAGCTGTTGGAGCAGGGTCACAGTGAGGCCACAAATCTCATCAGAGGGTTGGAGCACCTCTTCTATGAAGAAAGGTTGAGGGAGTTGGGCTTGTTGGACTAGGTGATCTTGTAGGTCCTTTCCAACCTTGTGATTCTATGATTGATTCAGCCTGGAAAAGACAAGGCTTCAGGGAGACATTATTGCAGCTTCCCAGTACTTAAATGGAGTTTATATTCAGGAAGGAGATCAATTTCTTTATGGAGATTGATAAGATCTTCAGGCTTAACAGGTCCAGCTCTCTCAGCCTCTCCTCATAAGAGGGGTGCTCTGGTCTCTTGGTCTTCCTGGTTGCCCTAGGTTGGACCCTTTTCACTATGTCATGTGTCTCTGATACTGGGAGGTCCAGAGCCGAATGTAGTACTCCAGGTGTGGCCTCACCTGCTGAAAAGAGGAGAAGGATCACATCCTCCAACCTGCTTCTGTTATCCTTGGTAATACAGTCAAGAATACTCATAGCTTTCTTGTGGACACAGTGTTTGCTTGTTTTCAAACTGTCTCGCTGTAGTCTTTTCTGCAGAGTTGCTTTCCAGCTGGGTGGCCTCAGCATGTTTATGTGTCTGGGGTTGCTCCTGTCTGCATGCTTCATGACTTCACATGCTTGTCCTCGTTGAACTTTGTGGAGCTCCTGTCAGCCCATTTATCTGGCCTTTTGAGGTCCCTTAGGATGACCCTCTGACCTCTCACTCCTCTCAGTTTTCAGTCATCTGTAATTCACCAGCTTGCATGGGGAGAGTTCTGTCAGGGCTATGCAGTCCCCTGAAGATGCTCAGAGCCTTTGCTGCAGGACTGTTAGAATTATTAAGGTTGGAGAAGACCTCTGAGATCATGAAGTCTGACTTTGCCACCATGCCCGCTAAACCATGTCCCTATGTGCCACATTCACAGTTTTTTTTTTAACACCAAGGATGGTGATTTAACCACCTCACTGTGCAGTCTGGTTCAGTGCCTCACCACTCTTTCTGAAACTTTTCCTAATACCCAATCTGAACCTCTCTTCGTGCAACTTGAGGCTATTCTGTCTCGTCCTATCTCTAGTTAACTGAGAGAAGAGACTGAACCGCCCCCTCCTCCCCACCTCACTACAGCTTCCTTTCAAGTATTTGTAGAGAGTGATCAGGTCTAGGTCTCTTCTGAGACTCCTTCGTACTAAACAATCCCATTTTCCTCAGCTGCTCCTCATAAGATTTGTGCTCCAGTCCACACTGGTTTTGTTGCCCTTCTTTGGATGTACTCTTGGCCCTTAATGTCTCCTTGTAGTGAGGGGCCAAAAACTGAACAGAGAACTTGAGGTGTGGCCTCACCAGTGCAAGTGGTCATACAGAGGGACAGTCAGTCACCTCCTTAGTCCTGCTAACTGCACTATTTCTTACACAAGCCAGAATGCCATTGGCCTTCTTGGTTGCGTGGGTATACTGGTGACTCACGTTCAGCTGGCAGTTGACTAATTCCCCCTGATCCTTCTCCTTACTGCAGCTTTTCAGCTGCTCTGCCCTAGGCTTGTAGCATTGCTTCGGTTTGTGGCCAAAGTACAGTACTCAGCACTTGGTCTTGTTGAACTTCATCCCACTGGCCTCAGCCCAGCTATCCAGCCTGTCAGATCAACTGTGGAAAACTTACATGACTATTAAAGACAGAAGTAAAAAAGGCATTGAGAATGTCCATCTTACCTTCAGAGGTAAAGTTTCCTACCACATCCACTGAAGAATGGAGATTATCCTTGGTCCTCCTCTTACTTTTAATGTGTTTGAAAAACAGTTTTTGTTGTCTTTTATAAGATGAAGTTACAGAAAGTCTGGTGATGATATGAAGTTCTTGCTGGGCTCTTGCCTTCCTAATTTTCTCTCTGCTTATCCTAGCAACATCCTTATACCTTCCAGTGTTCTAAGCTCTTTCTTTTTTTTGTTGGAGTCTGAACAAAAGCTCCCTGCTCAGCCAGGCCATTCTTCCCGACTGACTTTTCTTACCGCACATGGGGATGGCCTGTTTCCATGCCTTTAAAATTTCCTCTGGAGCAACATCCAGCCTTCCTGGACCCCTTGCCCTTCAAGTCTGTCTCCCAGGAGACACTCCCAACAGTTGTCCTAAACTGTATTGACCACAGTGTTATCTGAGTGCTAGTGAAGGCTGTGTGTATTAGCAGGCTTGATTTCACTTTTCAATTTTGGAGCGTGTGTTTTTTTCTTGGTAGTAACAATCACTTGTCTCCCCAGTGGGTGTAAAATAGGTCAGGATATAGCACTCTGCTTGCAGCTTGGGAATGTGTGTGTAAGGAACACTTGGGGTAGAACTTTGTTTTGTGGTTAAGGGTAGTGGCGCTGAAGGTTTCACGATAATGCATATGTTTAGAGCTTTGAAGTCGTGCAGTGTATGCTACCTCAGAAATATTTAATGGTTGCCAGTGCAGCATCATGCTTTCTTCGTGCATTACACTGCTGTGAAACACAGTTCTCTCGTAAGACGCTTAAAATACCATGTAATGTATCAGGTTGCCTTTGTCGTGAGATGTGAATATTGTAGTATGAGGCATGAAAGCTTTAGAGAAATGATTAAAATGAAACCCAAGCTGGAAGGCTGAAAAGCAATGCAGCCTGGTGAATGTCTTGGGTTTCTGAGTATATGGGCCAGCTATCTCAGTGAATGTAAGGTTTATATGGCTGTGCAACTGTTAATTTTAAATTTAAACTCCTCCTTTTAAGCAAACGTAATTTAGATAAGCTCTTCTAATCACAGAGGATTAGAAAGGGGGAAAAAAGAGTGCTATATCCTGCATGAAATTTCCAACAAAGAGATCTTAACTTCAAATAGACAAATATTAAGAAATGTTCAATTAAAAGAAGATCACTTGTGCTTTGTCTGAAATACAAAAACAGAAAGAAATCTGAGGAGATTGATTGCCTCTTTATGAATATGAGCCAAATTTTAATTAAGGATGATTTCATATATTTCTGAGTTTGAAGTTTGCAGGACTGTACTTACTATAGTACGTTATTGTTATTATTATTAAAATTAACTTATCTGTTGTTTTTACGCTGCTGTTTATTGTAGTGCCCTGCAAGTTGGCCAAACAAGATAATTTTTTTTATAACTTTCTGAATTTTTGTGATAACAAGTCTCATAGTAATTATCTGAAGTTAGGTATTTTTTAGACAATATCTTGAAGAACTGAAACTCGTATGTTTTTAAATGATAGATCAATATATTTATATGAAGTTTTGGTTTAGGTACTAGTTTAGTTAGTAAGTTACCCTATTTTATCATATCTTCCAAATTCAAGTTCTAGTGTAGTTTGCCTTGTTTTGGTACTGCTGTTTGGTATTCAGCTGGTCTTTGTAGATACTGTATAAGCAGCGCGTTACCCTGTTCTGTCCTGCACTGAATAAGGTGTAAGCTTTGTGCTGAAAAGTCATATTTGAGTCCTGTAACTAAAGTACATCCTTCTTACTTCTCTTACAGGTACAGGAGAGAGTGGCAAAAGCACGTTTATCAAGCAGATGAGAATCATTCATGGATCAGGTTATTCTGATGAAGACAAAAGGGGCTTTACAAAGCTGGTGTACCAGAATATATTTACAGCGATGCAGGCCATGATCAGAGCCATGGATACTCTCAAAATTCCGTACAAGTATGAACATAATAAGGTGAGATTTTTATTTATTTCAATAGCTGAAGTTTTTCCTCTTTTTATTTCAGCGAATATAGTGAAAGTCTTCAAAAACTGTGTGTCACATACAAATTATATTCAAAGTTATGAAGAAGGGGTCATCCTTCAGTCCTGTCTCTAGTTGTCTATTCTGTGTGCTGTTCTGACAACACAGAGTTGCTTCTGTCTCCCTGAGAGCCACTCTTAAAAAGATATTTTGGGGGGTTCATTACAGGAAGACTTTCAGTAGTGTTTTTTTAGAGTTTATTACTTCTTTTCCTTCCAGTGCATGCTGTGGCCAGAGCACAGTTAAACCATTTCTCTGGTCTGAACCAGCACTGCCTATTTGCCATTAATATTACATCTGGAAAAATAGGTGGAGATAACTGGTTTGGGGCATATTTTGAAATAAAAATTTTTGCACGAGATCTTAAAACAGATTCTTTTGACACTGATGATACCGTTGAAATTTAAAAGGAAAAACTGCATTTGAAATGTTGTAAGTTTTATCTTTGACTAGCCTGACTTCTTTTTAATCTTTTTTTTCATTTAATATTTACGTTTTAAAAGAAAGATATGTAAAATATCTCAAGCATTCCATGAGGGAGAGTGAAATGTTTAATATTTACTCGAATACATGGATTACACTGCTTCATATCCAGCTGCTGTTGAACAAGGAATACATGATGAAATATAAATACATTTGTGTTAGTACAAAAATCTTTTGTCTATGCATATGAAATTTAATGATTATAATTTAACTGCTCTATACGTATCAAGGCAAACAATTTAGAAATAGGACAGTTAAAGCTCATTATCAGGAAAAAAAGGCTTAGTTTCTCCATTTGCATCTGCCAGTTCTGTCTGGTTATCCTTTTATTGGTGACATAATGTTGAATTAACCCCAAAATGTTGAAGGAATGTGGACTATGCAGTGGAAAACTGGAAGAATCCTGTCTGCCAAAATCCATGTTGTTAACTGTCTTTAATAGGAGTTAGTGTTTTGAGCACATTGTAGAAAATTGTGCAAAATAGTGAAACAGACTGTTGAACTTCGTAGTTTGACCGTTGCTGTAGCTGTCTGGCTTTCCCTCATCTTTCAGAAGCCAAAATCAAATGTGTAACTAGTATTAAAAAGAAAACTGCATTTTAGTGTGAATTATAACTTGCTGAGTGCATGTTTTTGCTGTGTACAGAATGCCTGCTTTCCTAGTATTCTGACTTGAGAAGTTTGTTCACTGTGAACACAGGTCTTTTTTTCTTTAAAATTGGAATTGGTTATCACTTTGCTGTAGTGTCTGGTAGTCCTAATTATAGATTAATAGAAAATAAGGAAAAAAAAAAAAAGACTTCAGAGTACATGTTCTATACTTAATATTCCAGTTTAGAGTGTTCAGTTTATATAGAATGTTCTGTATGGTTCAAGCAAGTTAGTATTGCTGTAGCTGTACGTATTGTACACGTGGCCAAATCTGTCTAATTAAAGTTGTTCACTTTCTGCACACAAATGACTTCCCCATAAGTGAAAATCCATCATTATGCTTAGCTCCTTCACCAGCATTTCTGTCAGTTTTAAATAGGGCTAGGTGTAAAGTAAAAGTCACCAAATGATATGGTCTTGAAGGGGTTCCTTTAAAAATTCCTTCTGGAAATACAAGAGGAATGAAACTTGCTACTATATCATGCTAGGCTAGAGAAGATGATGCTCTACTACACATAAACTTTGTACACTGCGTCTCTATGAAGTAGTGACCACCAATCAGTTAGTTAATCTGTTCCTTTTTTCCTTTTCTTTTTCCCTTTTTTTTTTTTTTTTTTTTTAAGTCCATTGAAAACAAATTCATTAGTCTAGCAGTCTAGAAAACACAGAAGGAGCACTTCCTATTAATTTGAATATCATCAGGAAATCCTATCTCTGGAGAGAATATCTCAAAGCTTGAGTAACAGCATATTTTTAGCACAGTTCTTGTTTAGTTTAGGAAACTACACTATGGTGGTCACTGGTCACTGGTCCTAAAGAAATGAAGGTAAAATGACTCATGTCCAATTCCTCACATTCTGGGGAGCTACTGTAGATTGGGGCTACAGTAGAAATGCTTTCCTCTTACTGCACGATTTCTATTTCCTCTAACTGAGAATTGCTGAAGTTGAGGTGTTTTGAATGTCTGTTTGTGGAATCTTTTGTGGAATCTATCTTAATATTAAAAAAAGGACAGCTAAGTAAGCACTTGGGATTATTTTAATTTAGTCTAGAAAGAAACAAGATTTAAGTCTAGCAATTTAGTTCTTAGAAAGTGCTGTTGGCTTTATCATCTCTGACACAGCTAGAGAGACTGAAATGCATTGTCCCACCATTAGTAATCTGGATTCTTTGAATGATTTGTTACCAGAAAAGGTGAAGTCATTTGCAAAATGTAACTAACAGTATAAGAAGTGTCATGTCACAGAACAGATGTTAGACTGCAGTATACGGGATCTAGTGAGTTTAAAGATAACAGGTGATGGTGCTCTCTCCTGTTAGGAGTTTGTTAGGAAGTGGTGTCTTTTAGATTGATTTTTTTTTTTTTTTTTTTAGTTTCTGTTTAGGTAAATTTTACTGTGTTTCTGTTGTTTCTTATTTTAACTACAAGTTGTGAAATTCTCTTCTGCCTCTTGAATTTCAAAGTAGTTTATGAAAGATAGAAAATCATTGGTTTTTAATGAAAATATTCATAAGCAAATTTCAAAATTGCCTGTCTTTGCAGAACTGAGTGTACTGCGTTTAGTCATGTGAAGTTACAAACATTCAAATGCACATTTTTTAACAGTAAAATGTACACTGATTTTTTTAATAATCTGTCTTGACAGGAAACTGAAGTGCATATTTATGCTTCTATCATGTCTCAAATACTGAAGTAAGAAAATTAGCAACTTTAATCTTTTAAATTCTGAGATTTCTTCACAGTGTCTTAGAAGGCTTTGTTTCAGATAGCATAGTCTTAATTTCTTCATTTCTAACTTAAACACAGCAAAACATGTCTAATATTCCTAAAGGTGGGAGCATGTATGTGGATGGCTTTTAATTTTTTCTTTGCTGTTGTTACGGAAGTTGCACAAAATAAATTCTATAGTAAAAAAAAACAACTAAACAAACAAAAGACCAGCACAAACTGTTACTGTACTGAAAACTTAATACCACTGCTTACACCATTCAATGTAACTACCAAAAGATTAGTTGCTTTTTTGTTCAGCAGTCTTTTTCAGGAAAATGTCACTTGGTAGTGATTAACAGGCAGGAAATCTGGCTTGAATCCCATGTCCATAAGTTCCTGCAAAACTTCTTAAATAGTCATAACAATATAAGTGGTATGAGGAACAGTAACAAAACAGACAAAAAAGTTGTTCAACAGGCTGAAAATATAACAATAATTTTTATTATAGATCTGGACAATTGCTTTTATGTTTCCTACAAGTAAGTCTGCTGCTGGAGTTGTTTCAGTATTTACGGCTTTTGCATTTGGGGAATGCTTTACAGTGAAAATATGCAGGTATAGGAAATGTGTTTTAAGTCACATCAACGTGGGCATCATCTTCAAACCCATGTTTATCTTGCTAACTTCTTTCTTCTGGGACAGACAGATCTACTGGAGCAAACAGACAGAAGTGGGGACAAGAATAGATTTGGAGTCAGATTTCGTAAATTCTTATATTGTGTAAACACATGGGGATGTTAAATGCAGTAGACCTCTTCAGTGAAATTGATATTTTATCAAAAAATAGGTTGCAGAAACAGGCCTCCCTTATATGCTCTGCTTGATATATGAAGAATATGGAGGATTCAATCCTGAGCAGAATGAGAAGTTTGAGATACGTTGGCCCTCAGATGGGGCACGTGTACTTTTTGTGTGATTTCTGGCCTTTTGTGGTTTGGTATTGTCTAAGAAAAGCAGAAATTATGTTGTTGTTATATTGAAATGAAGTGTTTATTGTATTGGAAAACAAGTAACAAGGCAGTTCTTCAGGCAGGAGGAGACACCTGGACTGTACTATTGGCACAGACTGTTATTTGATATCTCCAACCTAAAGCAGAGGCCTTCAAGCAGGTTTACAGGAAAAAAAAAAAAAAAAAAAAATCACAGAATTGTAGAATGGTTTGGAGAAGACTTTTAAGATAGTCTAGTTCCAACCCCCGTTGCTATAGGCAGGGACACCTCCCACTGGACCAGCTTGCTTAGAACCCCATGCAGGCTGGCCTTGAACACCTCCAGGGTGGGGGCATTTACATTGTCTCTGTGCAGTCTGTTCTAGTGTCTCACAATGCCCACAGTAAAGAATTTCTTCCTATTATCTAGTCTAAATCTGTCCCCTTGCAGAGGGCATACTTGATCCCACTGTCCACATCGCCTACAAAGATGTTAAATAACACAGGTCCCTGCACCAATCCTGAGGAACAACACTCATCACTGATCTGCACTTAGACATTGAGCAGTTGACTACATCTCTGAGTGTGACCATTCAACCAATTCCTTATCCAGCGAATGGTCCATCCATCAATTCCATTTTTTTCCAGTTTGGTGACCAAGATGTTGTGCAGTACAGTGTCAAATTCTGTGCGTAAGCCCAGACACTCTAACTTCATCATTAAAAGCTGCCAAGTTAGTTAGTCAGTTTTTTTTGTAGATTTTGTCAGTCTTTTAAATTTTTATATATTACAAATGATGATGTCCAAGATAAAGAAAGTTTTATAGTAAAATTCAGCTTTGGCTGAGGATTTGAGCTAGTGTTAACAAGAGATTTAAGAAAACACTTTGTTTTCTTTTCATTTGTTTTGAATTTTGAGATTTTGTATTTTTGTATTCCTTTTTCTGGAAGTTCTTCTGCACTTTTTTCTCCCTGATTTAAATAGGTATGAAGTCTGCACACTTTGTTACCTCAGTTGTGTGTCTGCCTGTTCTCAAGACATGGACATACATTGCTTGGCTCCTAGACTTTGTATTCACTGTAGGTGATTACATAAATGTGAGCCATGAGGCAGGAGTCCATTGATTTTTTTTTTTTTTTTTTTCCTGGAAAATGAGGCTGCCAAAAGAAAAGCGAAGCATGACATCTTACTTTATTTTGATTTTTTTCAGCTTTCTTTTCCAGAAGCAAAACCCAGAGCTACTGTTTAATAATTTCAGCTTCTATAAAAATGTATCAGATCATGACTGTAGGTTGCTTAACGGTATGATGGGCTTAAGATTTTGGATAAGTAGGAAAATCATTTTGTGTGAGCAAGCCACTTTTGTGAACAGCTTTTAATCCTTTGTAACACTTGTCCAGCTTTTATGTGGCTTTCAGTTTCCTTAGTCTCTATCATGCAGGAGAGCCGATGGAGTGTGTGTTCCCTGGCTGGAACAAGTGATACTATGGAAAAAACTGTTTTCACAGTTTTGAGGGTTTTTATGCTAATTAAGGTTGTTTCAGAATGTTTCATTTTAATTTGTGTTGTACAGGCATAGATAACATTTGGTTCATTGTTCAGTTAACCTTTCTAAACCATTTTCTAGATACAGTAATAATTGTATGTATATGTTTTGCTAATTTGAAGGATTATTTTATCCTTTTCAAATTGTAGGTTGTGTCTTGAGTAGCCTGTTTGAAGATGCCCTCTTTTATTTTTATTTTTTATCTGGCTGTAGCTGCTAGTTTGAGAGCTTATGCTCTACTGCTGGCCCTACAAGCAGAAAAATGAGTGTGCTTGATTAGTGCAGACATTCTTTGCATCTGGTTTCCAGACTTTGTCCAGCTATTAACCTTAAGCCAAATGTTGCCAGTTTTACAGGTTGGATGAAAACAAGTTTGTCACTTTAGCATGAAAAAGCTTTGGGCTTCCTCTCTGGACTCCCTACAGCCATATGCTGGGTGGAGGAGCAGTAGGGATGATGCATTACAGAGTAAGAACTGTTGACATAACGCTTGTGTAAGCCTCATAAATCCTATTGTGGCATTTGGAGTTAGTTGTTCTATTTCATGGCTATATATATATATACATACATACATACATACATACATATAAATATATATATATATATATATATATATTTTTTTTTTTTTTTTTCAATTTATCCAAAAAAGATAAAAAACGCTGGGTTGGCATTTAACATTTAGTCAAATTTTTCTCATCTAATATGTATCTGTTATCTGCTGAGGTTATACTAGATATGTTGTAGAAGAGAAGTATCAGCTTGACCTTGGAAAATCTGAATGCAGACTTGCTTTTCAAACTGTGTATTTTTCAGGCCACACTGTGTCACTGTATTTGAGAATTGCTTTAGAATGAGATAAAAATTAGATTTTTATGTTCACCTTTCTATTACTGCTTGTTTTTTGAATTATGACTATTTTTGGAGTAGCCCAATAGTTTATTTTTTACTACTTATTCTAGGTACTTGAAATTGGAGAAACATGGTACCACCAGTTATTCAGGGCTCTTTCAAGGATCATTTAAAGCAGAAATCTGCTGAGTACTGAAGAGGTAATCAGCAGCATTTATACCTGCAGTATTAACTGAGTAATCTCTCAGACAATTCTGGCAATTCGAGCAGAAACAATACTTGTGCCTTCTGTAAGAATTTTAAGGGGTGTTCTCATACTGCAGTATTGCTTCTAAACTGAGTATCAATGCAAAGGTAGTACCAGCTAGCAGTCCTCTTTTTCAGGTACAGAAAAAAAACAATTAGTTTGTATGGGAAAATTGTTTTTTGTTTTTAACAATTTATTGAATGTGTGAATTAAAATGAAAAATTGCATTCCTGTGACTTGAACCATAGCAGCATATATTGAAATACCATTTGAGAATAAAACTCATGCCAAAATAATTCATTATACCAACGTCTGAAAGCGATGTTTATTCCTTAGAGCGCATGTTCCAATCAAGTAGGAAGTATATTGTGCAATTCTAAGTTTTTGGAGTGTTGCCTACTGCCTTTTCTTCCTTTTCTTGAGCACGTTAAAGCTGCTTTCACTCAAAATTTATTTCTACTCTATTAAAGATATGTTAAAGTGGTTTGCTCTGAAGCTTTAATCACTTAATTCCCGTAAAATTAAACTTTCTGGATTTCCTTTAGATATTTCCTCCTTTTCTTTCTTTTACTTTCTCAGTCATTCTAGAGCTTTTCAATAGTGCCTTGACCTTTTAACAATTAGAGACATAAAAGTAAAGGATTGAAAATAAAGCCACTTGAAACAGTGCAAAAACGTACTGGATATTCTACATTTTCTTTCCACCAGTCATCTGCAAATAAAAAGAAGAGCATAGAACAGTAGGAAATGTGGTGACTTTTAAAAAAAAATATTTTGTGGGTTTTTTAATTTAGATGTTTGCTAACAATTTGAATGAGAAAATAACTTCAATATTTATTCTCTTTTGTGAAAAAGCAGGAGTTTTTTCAACCACTTGTTACTGTATGAACTTATGGAAAAAAAACTCTTCTGAATCAAAGAAGTTAAGTGATGCTTTCATGCTATCACTGATGCTGGCAGTATTGGACTGAGGCATCACTAAAAGACACGTAGAGTGCTTGACCAGCACATGTATGTACTGTGACATGCAGAATTATAAAATGGATGTTAAAAGAAAATTGTAGTTACTTACCTGACTCAAGCTCGGTCAGAGGGAATGTTGAGGATATTTAGGAGAAGGCTGAGGAAATTGTGAATGGACGTGTCTTCTCAGAGGTTGCAAAGGAGACTACATAGTGACAGCAGTGGAGGAATTTCCCTGGAAACTGACTATGCAGGTAGTTTCTAAACTACCAACAAGACATTTCTCGGGGCTGTCTGTGATTCAAAGGGAGCATGTCTATATGTGTAGTTCACAGAGCACTGTTCTTTCAGACTTCGTGTAATGGTACCTGTTTGCTTAGAGTTCTTTTGCTGCTTGTGACCCAAGTCAGCTCTTAAAGAGGAATCTAAGCATCTGTTGGCATTTTTCTAAACTGAGACTTGGAATTTTTTGGATTTCATCAATAACTCTAGTGCCACTGACCAGGAAAAAAAATTATGCAACCTCATTATAAGGTTCGTTTTGAACAACCTCATCTCAAGCAAGAAGTTCTTCAGCAGGACAGTATTTATAAGTAAAATTGTCCTAATCGGAGAGGGGCATGGCAGCACAGCCTTGTAGCTCATGTCATTCTTGTATGATAAACAATGACTTGTACTGGCTGCCCTTGCTGTGGCAGGATAGTCACTCACTGCATTGCAAAATATTTTAAACAGCAACTCTCTGCTGTGAAAAATTTAGTAATTTTTTCACTATTTTGGAAAATAAATTTATGTTGTAAAGTAAATGTGTATTTTGAGGATGTAATTTTAATCAGAGAAGCTGTAGCTCAAAAGCTCTCTTTCTCTGTTTCCTGATTCCAGTGCATACTTACTATTATGCTTCTGACTATCTGTCCCTTTTCGATGCCTGTCATCTTTTGTGGTCTTCCTGTAGAGCTTCCTGTGCACTGCTGTCTGATGAGACCATATGAATCAGCAGTGTGGGTGGTGTTTTTACCCTTCTGGCAAACGAGAAAAATGCAACAATATTCTTAATTTTTCATCTTTTTAGTCAGTCTTATTCAGATAATTACTTTTTAATGCACATGAGAATACATCTGTGTGATCAAGTAGGTTTTATTGTATTTTTTTAAATTTGTCATCTACTAACCATGATATGTAGTAGAAAAGAACCTTTTATGAATGCATCCCAGCTTGATGATATAACCTCTGTGTGCATCAAAACAGACACTGTCTACAGAATCCTTGTCAAAGTAAAATGCAGTCAAATTGTGTTTACTCAATGTTTTAATGCAGTTTGTTTTTCTGTGCTGCTTTAGTGGTCGAAACTACATGAGAATGAGATTGTATAATTTCTTTTCTTTTGGGAAAGAAATGAAAATTAGATTTCTCATATGGAACTGTCACAGTGAGAAGAAATTTAAATTAATATGACTTGGAGAGGGCTTGTTAGGACCACATACATTGTTATGAAGGGAGAAATACAGCTGAGATATAGGCTGAATTGACAGAACCTACTTATAAGGGTTAATTCCTGAAAATAGATTTGCTTCGAAACTTCAGTGTTCAGTTAGTGTCATTAAATTATTATTCTTTGAACATAATATAGTTATTTTTCAGCAAGGTACCAAATAAACTTTTTTTTCCCCCTAAATATATATTTTTCGCAATTTGATAGACCTCTTTCATCATGTTAAGGCTTTTTATTTTTTTCACCTTGGGTATTCTACGTATCTGATATTGAGCAACTGTGTTTTGCTGAAGAGTGTAAGAGAAGGATAATATGCAAGAACTGCAATGCTTCTTTTACCTGGTTCCCATGTTTCTTTTGAACTTTCGGTCTTTCTGAAAGTTTAGATGTTTCTCAGGGTAGTCTTAATTTTCTTCAGCAGTGTGAACTGTGGAAGTAATCAAGTGGGGTGATTATTTGGCATAAGTTCATTTTATCCAGCTTTATGAAGCTGAGATGACATTTGAATACAGACTTCCTGATTTGATGGCATTTCCAAACCTCCTGACTTTGTGGAGACAGGGTTATCCCAGCTGCAGAGTTCTGGAGATGTTAATACAGGGCTTGCTGAAAATAAATATTCCAGATGAGTGTGGAAGCAAACAATGCCATTATTCTAGATCTGCAGTTGATGGTGTTGATTAAAGTACAAAACATCTCTTTTTTAAAATAATTGTAAGGAAGGGGCAATAACTATCCCTTTCCGATGAGCAAAAATGTAGTGCATGCTTTTACACTGGAGTAATTTTGTCTTAGGGACCAGAGTTCATTGACACTCTGAAAGCTAGTTAAAAATATGCCTAAGCAGAAACCTACTGCACCCAAAATACAGATATATCTGTTCATCTCCCATCTCCTAGTCATGCCTCACTGCATGAGCAGATGAATGTAATGAAAGAAACAAGGGTAAATCTTGACTGTTATGATATCTTATGGGTTCCAGCATGGTTACAGTTTATAAATAAAATCAGTTACTCAGCAAAGCATTTTCCTTTGCACTTCATAGGTTTTTTTTTTTTTCTTCACAGACAATAACAGAATAAGGAGAGGCTCAGGCCCTTTAAAAAGTGTTTTTTTTTCTGTTTTGATGCAAGCTTGCCTACTGTTTTGTATGTGTCTGTTATTTCATGTTCTCTATGCAACATCTTGCTAAGCAGATGCCTATGCTGAAGACCATTAAGTAGAAAAAGTGGAGTTATTTCTCTCTTCTTTCCAGCATTCTGTACTGTGACTCCATTGTAGAGCCCCATCCTCTGCATCTCTCACCCCACTTGCAGCAGAACTCTCACGATAAACTGTTTCAAAATAACACCATATGTGAATTATAGTGCAGAGTCGTGAATGGAAAGTGATGCTATTATGTCTTGAGCATGCCACTCTGAATAATTATGAACTGTAAAATCTTGCCCTGCCTCTGTATGTCAGCTTTCTTTGGGGATCCTGGCTTTGATTCCCGTCTCTTTCACTTGTGTGGCCACAAGAATATCAGTCCTATCAGAAATGGTTTAGATAATGAGCTGCAATTTTTGGCTGTATGTAGCCTACTGCCAACCTGTGGATCTCAACAGTTACCTCCAGTCTTATGCATTATTCACGTTAACATGCATGGAGATGTGAGCTTTGATGAAGAAGAGAAAGTGGAGTAGTATCTACCAGAGCCATTAGCAGCTGGTAAGTTAGGCCAGCCCTGAGGATGTTCTGTCTTAACTTGGAGAAGTGCCTGAAGCTAAAAGCTTTAACAGTCAGAAGGGCATAAAGATGATACATTGCTACCTTATGCTCAACTCTCTTTTTGTTTTTTTCTTCTCCCTTTTTCTGTCTTGCTTTTGGTATGTTGTTGAATATAGATCATTTCACTGGATTTCTCGCTTGGCCTCAAAACTCATATGCAACAATAATATATTCTAGAAAGTGTCAGTTAATCAATATCTTTCCATAATTTGGGGTTATTTTTAATGTACGTTATTTAGTAGTTTCTCAGATATTACAGGTAGTTAAATATGCTTTCTACTTGTTAAAGAAAGGAACAAACATTTCTCTGGGCTAAATCAGAAAGCTTAACTAACAACTCAATTTTTGCTGCCAGGTCTCATTTCTTTCATAACTGATTTAAGACTTCCTTTTTTTTCCTTCTGTTTCATAGAAGTCAACTCTATAAATTTATCTCCGAAATCAGAATAGAAAAATAGCTGTTCTTTTCCTGTTAGAAGATGACATATACTTATATCCTCATTTTGAGAGGATTCAAAGTATAAATTGTTGCCTGTCCAGTAATTTATAATGTTCTCTATACTCTGAATTGGAATTTCACACACTGTCAAGGGTTTTAAGTTTATTTATTTTTATTGTGGCAAAAAGATTTTGCTTTAATCACATCAATAAAATTTCATATTTTGGTTATGAAACAGCAGTGATTTAACTACAGTTCAACTTGTAAGGAAGGGAATTTGTAAAGAACTTTGCAGATAAAATACTTCTAATTTTGACTATGTAAAAGCCAGTTTTCTAGAGATGTATGTCTTCTCTGAAGAATCAAGACAACTGCTGTTAGGTTCCTTTAATCTGGTGAAATTAATGTTGCCTCTTCTGGTATCAGTTATTTTAAATATTTAGAAGGAAAATCTCAATTATCTGATAAAGCAGGTCTAATGGTATTTTAAAGCTTTTTTTTAAAAAAAAAAATGGATTGCGAATTATGCTGTTTCTGGGGCCATGGACAGTCTTTTGATGTCTTTATTTTTAATTCCTAAGTCTGTATTCAGCAAGAGGACACCTAACTGAGCTGCTAATTCCACTTTCAGTAACTTCTTTAGAGTCCTAATTTTGGAAATTGTAAGGTTGTGAATAGTTATAAGTACTAATGATTTTGCTCATCATACTCCTATTTTTTTATTCCTTACCTTCTCTTTTTAGTGCACTTGGTTTTTAACCTCCTATTGTCACTATTTCAATTCTCTGAAAATGGAAGAATTCATTTTTGCAATGGAATAGAAGTCAGTCTTACCTTATTAGACAAGCAGCACTTCTTTCCCTTGTCTTCTGACTTTTCTAATTGCACGCTGTTAATCTGAAGTGTATTTGTGTATAGTTGATGGGCAGTGAGAGTGTAGTGAAACAATGCATCTTAATTGCATGACCTACCTTGCTCAAGTGGAAAGAGACTGACTCAGTTGAGCAGTATTTTCCTCCATCTCATCTGTCTTGTCAGTGTTGGTATGTGGTGTGTACTGTTAAGGAGTATGACTTCCATATGGTTAGTGCAGTCACAGAAGCATCATTACAACTCCATAGTGCAGTTAAGTTTAATGTACTGACAGGGTGAGGTGTACAGGGCAGGCAGACTAAGTTGCTTCTGGTAGGAAGAAAGTCTGGCTAGAGAAACACCCATTTTTTATATCTCAAATCTGCAGTACCTACTCATTGTTTATGGGTGTTTTTAAGCAACAGCAGCCCAGACCAGCAATTTAGTTAACTGCATAATTTAGTGGAATGGCTAGTTCACCTCAGAGTTCTTTTTCCTGCATGGTATCTCTGATTGTGTTTTGCAGTAGTTACTTTTTGAAGTTAAGTAGTGAATCATCCAGGAGCCTACCCATTTACCTTAAGAAAAGAATAAAAATCAAAGATGTGGTTGAAAATGTAACCAAAAAATGAGTGCTCATTCTGTTGCTTCATTTTGCAGGCATTCTCTTGACATTTTGCATCCATCAAAGCATGCCTCATGAGTCTAGTGGTACAGCAAAGCTTTTTCATAAAACTACGTCAAATGAATATTTGAAGAAATCTTTAAATTTTGTAGTATAAAGTGAACCATATTTGGCACATGGCTGTTTTTATTTCTTCCTCATAGGTACTTATGACTCAGCATTAATTATGCTGAGTCCAGTGGTTGTCCTTTTAATCATTTTGAGGAGCTCTTATACAAACTAATACTAGATTAATCAAATAAGAATCCATGAACATGAATGCATAATCAGGCATAGTTTGTTTGAAATGCCTGAAAGATGTCTTGTTGATCATCCTCCTCTTTCAAACTGTGAAACTCACTAGAGGTCCCCATAGAGGTGTATTTTATTTTTTTATGCTTGTGATAAGGCTAAGTCTCAACATGCTGAGTGCTGCCACTAATAAAATCTTATTTGAAGAGCTCAGTTCAATTCAGGAAACTTGTGTATTTGTCCTCTTCTGTAGTATATGCACATTATATACAACAATCAGTAAAATTTAGGCTTCAGACTGTGCTTCAGACAGACCTCAGATAAGCTGTATGAACAAAGTCTTGAAAAATATGAGGACAAACTATCCAGAGAAAGATTGCCAGTAGCAAGTAATTGGAATTCATTGTGTTTCACTCAATATATTTAACACTTTATTACCTTAATCATTCAAGTCCATGTTAGGGTCCTTAAATTTGTGCTGTCTTGTTTCCTATTTTCCCTCATCACTGCCACGTTTTAGGGCACAAAAAAAGAGCATCCCAAATTATGATACCATGATTAATTTTAGTCTTCTTTCAAGAAAATAACTGCTGAAATACTGTTCCCTTTTTCATTAAAATACAAAATTGTAGAGGGTTTTTTGTTTTGTTTTTAAGTAAAAGGTGTTTTTAGTCTGCACATACATAATCTTTTTGTAGACATCCTTCCCCAGAAATAACAATAATTTGTTTCAATAACAATATTTAAATCTCTGATCTTAGATTTGTATACTAATGGCAACCAAACTTGGTTTGATTATTAAATGACAGATGTTACTTAATGCATAGTTACATTGATCACTGTCTAGTTGACGGAGTTCTTTTCATCAATTCCTTTCATTACTCTTGCATCTTCTAACTGCAAAAGTTTATTGTATAGCTTGCTGTAATGAAATCAACTAATGTTGATGAGTAAACTGCATAATTTCAGCACTTTGACATCTTTTGTTTTTTTGTTTCTGTTATTGTTCTGAAGGCTCAAAGTCTGCTTACCTAGCAGATGAAGTTTGAGGAATTTTCTGGTTATCTGGCATTCATGCCCTTTCTCTTGGTTGAGTTAATTTCCATGTCAGTCATTGACACTGCAGTCAATTCTGACTCATTTTTGTTCATTCTTCATACATATTCCACCTAGCAGGAAGGCTGAAACATAAAAGAATCAAACAGGATTCTAAAAAGACACCAATCTGCCAAGGGTAATACTTGATAAAATCTCAGCAGCACCTACTGAATAGCTTCTGGAGAAGGAAGGATGGTTTTCTTTTATTTGTTTGTGATACAGCCTAATGGTGTTAGACTGGAATTTCTAGAAGTCAACTTTATATTAACCTCTGATTATAAGGTGATGTTCAGAAGGCCTGTTCAGTATTGCTTACTGTAAGAAGAGAAGAAGGAACCTTTATAGTTGTAAGCCCATATGTGTCTCTTGATGACTTTTTTAGGTTTTCCTTCTCTTCAAGAATGCTACTTTAGAAAAACAGCAGTTCTGCATTCCATAACTTCCCTTAACATTAGCAACATAATACAATTAACATAGTTTTTCAATTGGGTAGCTACTACTGGAAAAAAAAAAAACAAACAGTGGTGAAGCTAGTTGTAAATTAGTTGATTCCTTCTTTAGTGCTTGTCAGAGCTTCATACAGCAGCACAAGCGTTAACTCAGGAAGAGAACGCTGTTTTAATGTGCGAGTCATGATTGTTATCTTTGTAAATACCAAGGGAGGGGACAAGCAAAGTAATAGTACTTCATTTAGAGCTCAAGTTATTCATGAAATAGCCTTGAAAACTGAACCAGCACAAGCACTTTAATGGACTTACAGAAGTAGCTGGTGCTTGTTATAAGCCAGCTAGGTTTTTGCCATGATAAATGGACACAATTATCTAAATTGTGAGATAATATCAAGCAGGAGCTTTACTTCTTGAGGGTAAAGGGCCTTTCCAAAGTTCTCTGTTCAATTCCTTTTACAGCAGAGCAAATCAGTGCATTGTTGTCTATGTAATGTTTTGCTACTGTGACGTCTTCTGTTCCTGACTGCTTTCCACTCACTGTAAATGCAGCAAACAGAGGATGCTTCATCAAAAAGACTTACCTCCATAATTCACAAACTCTGCCTTTGTATGAACTCTGCTTGCATCTTGCTTTAGATTCAGACAAGTCCGTTATCTCCGGGCTCTCAGGATTTCAATTTCAAGTGGAGGATGAAAGTCAAAGCATTGTTTTGACTCTGGTCTCTGGAACTGGTGATGCTGACATAAAGGGCAGAAATGTGAAGAACAAAGCAGACTATGTGAACACTGTGTGACACTACGTTGAAGAGATTCATTGCAGTGATTTGTAATTTTTCATTTCTTAGCAAGACAACAACAAAGCAGTAAGTTATAGCAAACACGTCAGAAAGCTCTCCATACAGCTGACTAAGCCATCACTAGGCTATAATGACATAGCTGTTTTTTGTGGCTGAGGTGGATTAAAATGTTGAAATGGGTCTGTCTCAGTCTGGCATCCATACTGCTCCTTGATAATCCTGTTTTCCAACACTGGAAAAGAAACTCGGAAAAACAGTTTTATATTTTTTGTCTTTGTTAGCATTACTGCTCACGTTCATTTTTAAAGAAGAATATTATACTGTTTTTGCATTTCTTTCTTCAAAAGTTAAAACTTCTTTTGAAAATCTTTATCAATTATAGCATATCTACTGACAAATGATTTTCTAAGAATCATTGTTCTTTCCCATGCTGTTTAAAATATTTTGTGGTTAAAGTAATTCTTAACTTGTTTCTAAATGTGTCACTACTGCAGTAGATGAATTAACATCTCAGATGATATCAGAAAAAAAGCATTGAGACAGCTAGTATGCCATATGAGGAAAACAACAATGAAAATAAAATCAGAACCTAATTCAGGTAAAATAAAATAAAGTGATACCAATCTGCACAGTACCATTGCATAAAAAAAATCTTCATAATGCAGTCAGGTACTAAGCCTACTCATCCTGCTCAGAGCTTCACAAAAACAAGCACAGACTAAACATTGTATTTTTCAAACTGCTAGCTAAAAGAAGGAAAAAAGAGGTGAAGAATGTAGTTTGAAGCCACATGTGAGATAGTGGGATTATACTGTACAGTAATGAAACTTATATAGCTGAATCATTAGTGGAGCAGAAGGACCCACAATAGGAAGTTCTTTATGTCCTCTTGCATGCTCACACTGAACAATAATGTGACAATCAGCATTAACCTTATCCTCATGTTGATTTGCAGTCAAACAGGAAAGTTTTTCTGCTTACAAATAGAAGCTTATTCGACTCTTTTTAATGCCAGAAATAAAAGCTAACCTCTACAGAGGTAAAATTTTTACAAACAGCCATCAGTTTTTATTCAAATTGTGTGTTGCAAACTTAGTTTGGATCAGTTTGTAGATCAAAGAAAAGATACAGCTTGACAAGACTTTATCTAATGTTTCCATTTAACTTCATGTTAAACACTTCAGTGTTTTATCATACAGAAGCACTCTTTACATAATTTGTGTGCAGGAAGTAGCCTACAGGGGACAAACTGAAAAAGTTGCAGCAGGTGTTATCTTTGTTCTGTTTTGCTAAATCTTAAAAAAAGAACTGAAAAATGAAATCCATCAGCTGCTTTGTCCTATTCAAGAGTGTCCCCTTGGGAACCAGGATCTCTGCTGGCATCTCCTCTGCCAAGATTCTGGGCTCCTTTGGATGAGTTAAAGGTCTGCTGCTCTAAGTGGAAAGGAAATGTCTTGTTTCCTATACCTTGATCTTACAGTGGTACAAAACATGGATACGTGCACAGCAAATTTAAAATATAGACATCTTGAACTATGTTTCATTATTTTCCACTCTGTTTAAAATTACCCTCTGACAACTTTAGATTTAGTAACTGTAAAAAGGTAGATACCCATTAAAACTCAAATTTAAAGTCTGCATGCCTAAACAGGATCTTACTGAATGTATAAACTGTCTTAATAAACTATCTTGAAACAAAATGGCATAGTTCCAAATATATTGGTATTTTCTGGTGATGTTGACTCTCAGTGTTTTAGCTAAAATTGGAATATAGTTGATTTAGAAAATATATATAGTAAGGATCTATTTTCATACCTTTCAGAGACAATGTAGAAGCATAGAACTTTATTACAATTATTATTAATTTGTACTGGACACAATTAGCGCTAGAAGTCTCTTATTTCTGAGGTTCAGATATGTGAGTAGTTAGAAAATGTACTGTAGACAACAGTCATCAACACAGATGTAGATAATTTCCATTTGCTTCTTAATTATTTCTTTCAAGTTGAGAGATGATCAAAGGTAGTTTTTATAGTAAGTATACTGTTGTAATAGTGTACCACAGCAGGCTCATATCAGTTACAGGTACCTTCACTGTTCTGACTGTCTCCCTGGGAAACTTAATATGACCTAATCTAGGTGTTCCTACTCTAGCAGGGGGATTGAACTGGATGATCTTTCAAGGTTACGTTCAATCCCAGACATTCTGTGCTTCTTTTTACATGCGGTGTGTCAACTCTGCTGACCTTTTCTTTCCTTACGTCTAAAATTTTGAGTTCAGCTGATTCATAATGACTGTAGCCAAGACAGCAATCTTCCATCATCTTTCTCCCGAGACCTTACCTATTCCCAAATCCAAGAGGGCAGCTTTCCTAGTGGGCCTTCATCATACTTGTGACAGGAAACTTCCTCTGTGAAAAGGATCTGTCCTACAAACAGAAGCTTCCATTCCCTCTAGGAAGCAATTACATATGATTACAACTTGCTGCCATTTCTTCACAGCACTGGTCTCAATGTTATACTTACTACAAGGCCTCGCTTGGTCTGACGTTGGAGGAAAAATCTGTGTGGACACACCTCTTTCCCCATACCCATTACCTATTCAGTAAAGGAAGATGTGTGGACTTGCAGGGTTTCTTTTCTTGGCTTTGTGCAGTAATTTCCTTTCAGTCCTTCATGTTCCTCAAATTACTGCCCTCAAATTACTTTGTCCTGATGCAGATGCTAGGCCTATTTCCTTAGTGGTTCTGCCATGTTGGCACAGGAGTTGCTGAAAAGGCTAAGTGCAGCTCCATTTATCTGTCACCTTTTTGGATTCCCAAATGCTTCTCAGTCTCACCACTTCCTACTTGAAGTTCAGGGAAGATTACTTTGGTTCAAATGTTATGAAGATGAGTTGAAATAGAATACTGCTTTAAATCACTGCTTGAAGAAAAAAATATAAATCCTTTATCTTTTTGGAGGACTCTAAATTCAGTAGTAAAGAAACAACACTTCCAGCTTAAACAGGACATAGTTATCCAACAAATGTAATGCAGGAAGCCAGAATTAACAGTATTTGTGGCAGTGAATCCTGTCACATTTCGACTACTTCTGTTCTTGTGTCTCTACTACTTTTTGTTTAACTTTGTTTTAAGTACCTAAAGGAAAAGTTGTAGAGAGACATGTTGTGTTTTATCATTACATTCTTACTAAGGAAAACTATTTGCCAATATTTTATGTAGTGACTTCCTTTTTTCCTTTAATTTGTGGAAGTCTACATCACTAGGACAGTTTCATCTGTAGCCTGCTTTTCCTGCAAGTGAGCTAATTCCATAGGAGCCCCCGTAGCACTATCTAAACAATTGAGACATTATTACTTCTGTATTCTTAAGATTCGCATTGGATAGTTATGGATTCCAATGTTTGCACTGAATACCTTTACTTGTACAACTTTGTAGGACTGGGGAAAGGAGTTTTTGCTATTTTGACAACTGTTTTGTGGAAACATACTCTTCCTTTCCTGGTTGAATGGTCTACTTGGAGTAATACTGTAAGATCAGATTACTTTGAGGTAACATTACTGTGTTATAGACCATTAACAAACTTA
Organism: Phasianus colchicus; assembly: GCF_987193195.1. NCBI lineage: Eukaryota > Metazoa > Chordata > Aves > Galliformes > Phasianidae > Phasianus > Phasianus colchicus. The sequence goes on from NC_143476.1 coordinate 54,099,423, forward strand.
ATTTTGCTCATATCATTTGTCTAATTTCAGAGTCTTGATGGGAAAAAAAAAAAAAGCTTTGTGTTTGTTGCCTTTACTTGGGGCAGTGGTGCTGTTATATCGTGTTCCATTGTCACTCTGATTATTTCTGAATTATATTTTTATGCTTCTTTTAGACTAATGTGTTCTTAACAAGTAAAAGAATACATTTGAATTTCAAAGTTCCGTAATATAAAGGAAAAAAAGCACTTGTATTCTAAAGATAATTTGCAGATATTGGAAAAAAATCAGATTTTTACAAAGCTTTACAGGAATCTGTTGTTCCCTTTATTTTTTTTATCGTAACACCAGTTGTGAACTCTCATCTGGTAATTACCAGAACAACCTCACTCACCTTCCTATCCCTAATGTCATCTTAGTGCTCTTTCTTCCTGAAAGTGTTTCACATTCCTTGGTTACACTTTGCTTTGTTTTCTGTTTTTTAAATCTATTTTAGTTTTTATAATTTTCATGTGATTGCAGTTTGTTCATTAGAGTCTTCCCACTGAGAAGGTTCTCTATGAGTCTGGTCAGTCAGTATAACTTCAGCAGTAGGACCCATACACAGCTAAGAAAGAGCTGTGTGAGAATCATCACTTACGTTGAAATTCTTTCTTTGGAAAAATGTATGTTGCCTCTCCCAGTCTTATCTAACACTTATGATTTGTATGCCTGAAATTTCGTGGGCTTTCCATTCCTGAAGGTGCTCTAACTTTTAGACAAGGAAAGGTTGACAGAGTTGAAATGGTTTTGCTGTTCTTAGTGGGCAGAAACAAGAAATGTGACCCATGGGAATCCTAGGAAATTTTCGTTATTTCTTTTCCCATTTTTCACAATTTTTATATTCTGGATTTATGAGTCAATTTCTGATGAGCAAGAATGAAAGACATTGCATTTCAGTTTTATTAACTGTTCACTGAATGCTTACAAGTGAGATTTGACAAAATGAGTCCTCTGAAAGTTTAGAAATCTCCCTGAGAATCATTGATCAGATTACAATTCAAAAAATAAAAAAATAAAAAGGAGATTTTGTACAACTTTTCATGTGTTCTGATAGAGGCAAAGTTTTGTTTCAGACTTAATTAAAACTTTGTATGTTTCTTTTACTAGTCTCATCCTGATTCTGGCATTCCTTGACTAGGCTAGCAAATTTATTTTGTGTTATTTGCAAATAAGTTGGAGGGTGGACGCAGGGGACAGTTAAAATGGAAATGCACCTAATGTGTACATATTACAGTGGTTGAAATTGGCACCTTTTTGCACTTTGAACCCCCCTCTATTCTGCCTTTCTTTCTTCTTTTGCTTTTGCTTTTCTTCTGATTAACCTTCTTTTGAACCTGTCGTGTCCTCATTTTTAAAATGTTATTTACATAAAGACCAGGCTTGACATGTGTGCATGAACATCCATAGTCAGGAGACTGAATACGACCTATTCTCTGAAAACTGTTCTTCTCTTCTAATAGTCTAGCTGATTTATCAGGTTAGGAAGTAGAAGAGCAGAGCAGTTTTTGTACTGAGAAAAATGCAGAGCTTCTTCATAATGTTTTCTAGGATAGCAAATTCTATTTTGATTTATTTGCATTTCTCATTTTAGTTATACCTCCTCTGTAAGAGAAGCACAAAACTATTAGTGGAATAAACTGAGAAATATGTAGAGAGTTATGTTAGGAAGTCCAAATTGATGTTATTTCCTTAACTTCCCTCTGAGAATACTTATGCTTGCTTACCATGAATGAGGGAATTATGGTAGTATAGCAACATGGCTATGTAAAATTTTCTTGATGCATGTGCAGTTCTGTCATCTGAAGTAATGAAGAGCCTTCAGATTTGTTTCTTTTTTTCAGTCTATTTAATTTCTCCAAATGCACTGGTAAGCAATATTATAGTGCCTTACTATTCTACTAGTAGTACCATAATTCCAAGTTGCTTCAATAGAAAATTTTCTCTTGTTTCAACAGAAAATTATTGATAGCTCTGGGAGTTGTTAGGTTTTGGTCATCTGCCTTTATAGAGGGGAAAATATGTAATTGGAAAAGACGAGAATGAAGAAAACTCCCCACACATGCTGTTTACTATTGTTCTCATAGTGAAATAACTTAAAATACATAGAAAAAAGAATAGGTGACTTAATTCAATGTTTAAATTAAAATTCAACAGTTAATGATAATGAAAACTGAAGTTGGATATGGTTTTCTTGGAGCACTGTGCACGTCCTCTGCTGATGATTTTAAATTGCATATAATTTTCAGAGTTATAATATTCCCTTAAAAATGCAGTCTGGGAAACTTTGAAAATACGTAAAAAATTTCTTGTAAGATGGAGAAAGTTTCTCCTTTTTTTTTGGTAGCTTTAAGTTCTGATTACTGTACTGTACTGTAAGTTGTGTACTTTTGTACAGTACAAAAGTACTTTTGTGAATTTTTGTAGTACTCCAAGATGTAGCTGACGTACTTTTAATTCATTTATTTTGAAATAGTGGTCAACATTCACTGTTCCAGTGAAGTGGAGGCTAAGTTTACATCCAGTTATAGCTGTACTGAGTGCATTATGATGTATATGGAAATAGCATGTTCATTTCCCAATTTTTTTTTTTTCTAACTTTATGATTTTCTGCCATATTTACACATGATATTTATTTGTTTGCTGTTTGTGAGCTCAGTGACTATAGTTCTTTCAATTTGTGAGTCCAATAGTAGTGATGACTACTGTTTTCAATATTTTACATTTCTTGCTCTAGGTATTAAATGAGGAGCAAAAACAGCACTAGAATATTTGTGTTCTAGGTCTAAGAATAAATATATTTTATAAAAAAGTAGGTGTAGTTTTGTCTGACTATTCTATTACTTAGCATTTTTATTTCTTTTTAAGAAATCGGTGCATCTCTTTAAAAAGTATAGTTTCATATATTTTACTCTTTTCAACATGTTTTAGCCTTTTTCTAGCAAAACATTTCTCTTTCTCTGAAATGTTTTATCTCATTTTTTGATGCAATATTTTGCTGAATTACTGTCCTTATTGAGTGTTCTCAAAAGGAATTCATTCTTTTTGTGTTTTTCATTGTTTCATTTTTTTAGTGTACTAGCAAGGACAACACTAAACATTTGCTTTCCCGTTTAACTTTGTATCTTACCCCGATTTAATTACTTTATAAAGTTGTCCAGAGTCCACTCTTCTTGATAGGAATTAATTTCCTATGTATTTCATTATATATCTTTTGATCATCTAATATAAGATCAAACTTAAAATGCAATACTAACCACGTTGAAGACCGATTTCTAATTGGTATATTTTTCAATGTGGGATCAATAGCAGTCTAGACGGCTTCAAAAAGAAACACTTAATTGATACATAATCACTTTTCATTAACTTTTTGTTTCAGATGTTCAGATTTTCATTTTAAAATGCTAATTAGCATTTCCATTTCCTTTTCTGAATATATATCACATGCAGAGTGCTTCTAGCTAACTGCTACTGTAATGCATATAAAATAGTATAGCACTTCCTTCTCCTGCCAAACCAAACAACAGTGACCGAACTGTCTCATGGACTTGGTAATGCAAGGAAACAAATCACAATCTCCAGCAGAGTTTGGTTTTCTATGAATATAGTTCCAAAATTATTTTTAGTTCTGTTTTGCAGTTTTATTATCTAGCTAGTAGATCCAACTTAATAATGCAGTAAAGTCAAACTTAAAAATGTGGCAACTCTGCCCACAGCAGGAGAGTTTGAACTTGGTGGTTAAGGTTCCTTTCAACCTAAACCATTCTGTGTTACTGTGATTTAGTCAGGGCTCATGAAATAGGCTGATAAGAAAAGAAGTAAGAAATGCGAGGTTAGTGCAGAGAATGCTCAACTTATTCAGCCATACCTATGTTATGGAGATGTTTTCCAGTTATATTTTATTAGATTTGACATGTACATGGTCAGGTCTGAATAGTACCAAATGATTGCCACATGTCACTTAATGTGCCTCTTTTGTTGTTGTTTGACACTCCATTAAAAATGTTGGTAGCATATACAGGGGAAGGATCTGTTTCAGTTGCAGGATTTCCTGAGAGATCCTAGTAAATACTAGGAACATTTTGACTTCATTTCCTTTGGTAAAGAAGAGCAGGAAAATAAACGTAGAATTCTTAGGACTTGTATTGAATAGCAAATTTAAATGATGCTGTAATCTTTTAATGCAACAAACATAATAAATCTCCATTTAAATTTTTAACTTTCCAGATCTAAATACTTAGATTTTTGAAGTTTAAACAGTATATAACTTTTGTTTATTTGGAGAGGAAGTAGCAGTAGTGACACAACAATAAATCTTACTAAAAAGCCGCAAACACAGTAACTGAAAGATTGATTTATGCAGCAAGTCTTTGGCATACATCATCTTTAAAGAGAGAGTTTTCATTATGCTTACAAAAAAGAAAGTTTTGTAAGTCTTAATTCAAAAATTATTGTAATTTAGATACTAGAAATTGGTAAACCTATGAAATTCAGGTAAGGATTGCACATTTTAAATACAATTTCAGGTTCTATGATTCTTTCAACTTAGCAGATATGTCCGAAGAAAGACAATAAACTCAGTGGAAGGTGTAATGTAGACACCACAAAAATTTATTGGAGTTTGACTCATTAATGTTCCATACAGTTATTTTTGCATCTTTCTTTTTCTCTTGTCACTGAGTTGGCAAGAGTTGTTGCAGAGGATGTAGCAGCATGGGCATACAATACACCAAACATTCCTGGTTGCCCACTCTTCCCATTATTTTCCACAACCAAACGAGTTTAAGATGCCTGGAGCTATTGGCCAGGTCTACTGGCAAACAGCCTACCTCCAGCCTCCCCTCTGGATGATTACCTTTGCAGTGAAATTAACTCAAGAGTATGTGTAGTCCAGTGTGTGTTAACTTAATGACCTAATTTAGTTACAAACTCAGGAACGTTTATTCTAATGTGCTTCAGAAGTAAATCTACTACCTTGAAAATTGCAGTAGTTCACCCTGTTCCCTAAAGGACGTAAATTGCCCAAATGGCTTTTCCAGTCTTCTATTCTTGGAACATGGAATTGTAAAATATGGTAACTAACAATCTTGTTAAACACTTGTCATCTGTTAAAATCTCAAATACCTCACAGTCAGGGTTCAAACTAGGGCAGAGCTGGAAAATTAACGTTGGAGTGGGGTAGGGAGATACAATCTGAGTCTACATTTTGTTTGGTTTTGTTTATTTATTTAACCTTTCAGAGAAAATACAGTTTCCAGAATGAATTGGGATGATCTGGATGAAGGACTGTTTACTGAATGAGCATGCCTACACTTAGATTAATTGTAAGCTCTCTCAGTGTTTTGAGTTTACATCTGAAGAAGCCATTGGTTTTTATAGTGAATGGCACCTAAAATGTGGTAAAATTTAGATTATTTAATAGTTCAAGAAAAATACAGGAGCCACTTCATTTATTCTTAAAGTAAAACTACACTCTGGTACTATACTTCTCAGTGTTGATGAAAATGTGTACAAGTACAAAAAATAATGCCAAAATAATAATAATTAAAAAAAAAATCCATAAACATTAATGTAAAGCCGTATCATTTGTGTCAGGTAGCAAGATAATTATGGTATCTTTCAGACAGTTACAGGTATGTAGCTCAGGAACGCCTTTGCTTGTTACAGACAGTACTATGAGCTGTTACAGACACTGAAACCCACAGGGTTTCAAAATTAATCTGAGAGTATAATTGCAGCAAATGTAGCAATTAACTGTTTTTTTAGTTCTTATATAAAACACTATGGACAGTATGCCACAGGGAAGCTCAAAGCACTTATTTCTAGCCCTGTTCCTCAAGAACTATATAATAACTGCATGCAGGTTTAAAATCCAGTAAAGCTTGTGAGTCAGTAAAATCTCTTGTATTGCCAAGGAATGATCTCAGTTTGGATCTTTGTTTTTTATGCCGAGAAAAGACAGTAGTTGCTCCAAATAAGCTTTGTTGGTTTTTTTTGTTGTTTTTTTTCTTTCATCGTCCTTTTTTTTTTTTTTTTTTTTTTTTTTAATTAATGTGATAAACAGAATAACAGAATAATGTGATAAGCAGAAAATCTAGCTGCTAGATGTCTTCCAGGCTTTCTGAAAGAACTCAGAAGACTTTAATGTCTCGAAGGGAAATCAAGACTTACATGTCTGACTCTTGGACTGTGTTTCAATAGAAGGTGAAATAGCTTGGACTTGCAGTGCAGCAACAAGCCAAGTCTTTGTGAAGGGAGTTGTCAAATTTATCAACTCATGCACAAGGCCTCCAGCAAATAAAAAAGTTAAAACTATCTGGATAAGTATAAAGTGCTTAATGAGAGATAACAATAAAGAAAGTAGCAGCAGCTAACAGAAGGTTGTCATGAGGACAGAAATAATGGTAGCATGGTATGGGTGAAAAATACAAACAATACTGATAATAAAGATTCAGTGTTGAAATATACATGAATGGGTTCGTGGTTTGTTTTTTGTTCTTTGTTTTTTTGTTTGGTTGTTTGGTTTTTTTTTGTGTGTGTGTGTGTTTTTTATTGTTTGTTTCCTCTGCAGCTTTTGAGTTTGGTTTTGTCTATTTAATAATTCTACTAACCTTCACAAATTTTTGTCTGGCTCCAAAGTAGCTAAAAGGCTGTCATTCTCCAGCAGCCCATCATTACATTAACACAATCATATGTGTTTTCTTGATAATTTTTTGTGGCTAGCTCTTCTTTTTGCTTAGTAGTAGTAATGATAGCTTAGATACTAATCTCAGTGTTAACTGTGATATAGACAAGTTGATCTATTCTAACAGCATTAGTTCAGATGTTTAGAAGGAAGACATGATTTCTTTATGTTAATCAAAATTGTGAGATTATAGATTCTACTTAGAAGTAGAATGTCGTTTCACCAATATTGCATGATACCAAGGAAAACATTTTTTGTCTGGAATGTTTTTGTTTTGCTCTTTTTCCTCTTTCATTTTTTTCCTAATCTTACTTTTTAGACTAAAAACGTGCATGTTTCTCATGATTCAGTAAGTACAATTTATTTTAAGACCTACTTCAAGTCACTGGAGCTTATTTTGTTGTGGCCTTTTGAAAGTCGTGTAGTGCACATTTTGATACATGACATAGTCCATTGTGTTCAGTATTTGCTGTTTTCTAATATAGTTCCAGGTTTGTACTTGCATTAGGAGTTTTGAAGTATTTCCAATTACACCATTTAAAGCAGTGAGGCATATGTGCTCTACTTGGCATTTTTTTCTGTTAACTCATGCTTTTCTCCTTCTCTTTATGTCCATTCTCTTCCTCTATTTTTACAACTTCCTGAACTCATGTTTTCTCTTCCAATGTCACTACTATCATATTGACCTTGCTGATGATAAAGATTGCACCAAAAAAACCCAGCAAGTCTCATTCAGATAAATATGGTCTGGGAAATATGGTTTTGTGATGTGTGACTCCTGAAAATGAAAAATTAAGATCTGTATGAACCCGAAATGACCCATGTGCTTTAAATATGCAGAACAGTCTGTAATACTGTAGTTCGAACATAGAGGTTGAGTTTTTACTCAGTGTAGCGCATCTAACATGTAGAGAATGGTTAGAATGTATGTAATCTGAATTACCTTTTAGTAAAGCACATTCCTACAATGTATTTTAAAACTTTCTGAAATACTTTCAAGTCATATTGTGTTGTTTCCTTCTCTCTTAGTCGTATTTTTGGGTATGACTTTAATGTGTGACTATGTAACCAAATTGATATGTTTATGTCTTGAGGATCAGCTGAATGAAACTTTTTTTTGGCAAGCAGCTTTGTATTTTTTATTTAAATCTAAGTAAACCTGTTTGTTAAATACAAAAAGTTAAGATTTAAGAAGATTTAAGGGGTGCAGTTAGAGTTTTAAGATGGAAACTGTAACAGTGATGTTTTTGTATCAGTGTTAGTTTCAGCCTTTCTTTTCCCCAGTATGAAGGAAAACTGCTTAGAGCATCAATCTGAAGACAATGAAAGCAAGAATGAGAAAAAGAGATTTTCTCTCATTCATAAGTCAGCTTTTCATATATCAGACTGCTTTCTGGTTTCTTTCCTGCAGTTCTAGACTTACCAAGTTTTTCAGTTGCAGCTTTTCATTTGAGGCCTGACTCATGACATACTTCAGTGATTGCCAAAGGTAGTCAAATTCAGTATTCAGCAAAAGCAATTCACAATTTAATACATAAGTGCAGAGTGTTTAGGCATTCATATCTTCTTGTTGTGGAGAAACCTTTAAGCATCTCTTCCATTGCTAAGCAGATTATGCTGGGCAGATGTCTTCTATGTTGTTTGATGCCATTCTGGTATACCACTCACAAGTTCGTGGCAAGCTGCCACTGTGACACTTGGATGAGTAATTTGCTTTCTCCCAGACTGTTTTTTTCTGCTTGTTGCTTTTCTAACATCTTTATTCACTCATGTTGGAAGGAAGAACCAGCATTTATACAGGCAAAGCCGCTAGATAAAGAGAAAAGGGCAACTTAAAACATCTTTCTTCAGTTCTTTGGGGAAATAGGAACCCTTATCAGCCTTAAGGCTCAGTGCTTCAGTTTCTGTGTTGATGATGGTGCTATTGGTACATCTTTTGAACATGTAGTCCTAGAAGTGGACTTACTTTTCTGTAAAGTGTTATACATGAAAGCAGCCACTATACTAGAGCTATGTTTTTCAGTTATTTTTTTTATTCTTTATTTACCCTTTGAGTCTATGGATAATAGTAAGATGACTAGGATAGCCACATCAGCTCTAATGTACTTCTAAAATACTGGCTTAGGAATGTTTTTGATAATTCCCTTGCTTCAAGCATGCAGCTCTCCTTTTACAATTATTCTCTCAGGACAGTAGGAGACAACAGTGCCCACAGCATCTTTCAAAGATGTAATTTCCTTTCCCATCTCTTTCTCCATCATATTTTTTGTGATACAAGCAACAAAATACATGTATTTGTATTAATGAAAGTAGATTTTATGTAAATTAAAAAAAACTCTGAATTCACAATAATCCTTAGAGGATTGCTGGGCATTTTCCAGTTTATGAATTAGGCAACACAGCCTTTTGAACTACTTACCATCGTTTGTCAAACATGTCCAGCAGTTAGCTTTCCAATATGGTTTCGTAACAGGACAAAGTAAGGAGAAGAACACAACTTCCAGATTTAATACCCTTATGGAATCTCTGTAATTTATCTGATTCACATAGAATTACTAACTTTTGCATTGTTCATTTAGTACAGATTGTAGGAGCTATTTTGATTTGGATTTCAGTAGAAAGAAATTGAGGTTGCTAAACACTTGGAAAGTGAGGGAGTTGTTTTGTTATTCATTCCTTCTCTCCTTTTTCTTCTTTCTTGATGTGGAAATATCAGTACTACACCCAAATCATTACCATTAGTCCTATCCATTGTAGAGGTGAAGAAGGTGGAGTGTGTTTTGAGGTTCTTAACAATAAAGCACTTCTTTTTTTTCTGGATTGAAGATTTTGCTTACAGTTACAGGAGTATAGTGGCTGGCATATGATGTATCATATCTGACTTACAGACAAAATTTTTGTTTCCCATTAAAATAATGTTATATGAGAGAATGAAATCTCTTAATAGCATTGAGAGCCCAACCATAAATACATGCTTACCTTAATTGTATGAAAGAGTTTGACAAGTCTTCTGCTAATGGAATCAGAATATGATTTCTGAAGAAGAATAACACTTATGTTTCCTTCTCAAAAGCCCATGTTTTAATAAGTCTTCTAAATGGCATTCACATAACCTAAATTTTGAAGTTGAAACTGTGTGACCCTGTGCAGAAGTCTGAAACTGCTTTTGCATGGGAGCAGCCACAGTAGTGCGCTTAGGCAGAGCCTTTTGTTCTTATACAGATTGTTTTGTTCTTTTTGTATTTTTTTTTCTCCTTCATTATTCTTGAGTCACTGCTAGCTCTCAGCAGCAAACAGTGCAAACATTTCTGGCTTTTTGCTGCTTAAATTGAAAAGAGGGTGTTCTGCAAAGAGTGTAAGACTTTCTGACCTCAAACTGGTTTCTTAGTTTTTCCCATTTGAAATTGAGTAATTTTACTACTCTGTGATTAACAGTATCTGAAAAGTAAATGTTGCTAATGAAAATTTACTTTGAATTTAATACTTCTCCTGAATTACTGGGTTCATTACTGGGATTTTTGAATTTCTCTTTCTCCATCACAGAACCTCTGACTGAGGAAGATTTTTCAGTATTGTGAAAAGCAGAGTTTTAAAAAAGGAACTGTAATTTGTGTCGATGGGAAGAAAAAGAACTGGTTAGTTCTTGGAAAGCAGAATTTGATTTTCTATTTTCTAAATGAGATTTTAGCTTAAAAAGAAAGTTCTTAAATTTAAAACAGTGCAATACACAGCAGATTGACAGTTACAGTGGTTAGTTCTATAAAAGGAAATTATTGAAAGGAAGAAGATGCAGGCCAAACAGCTTTGTGAAATTATGGATTTTTCCCATGCCAAAAATGAGAGAGAATTTAGTTTTCTTTGAACTGTGCCATGAATTGCTTACCTTTCTAAGAGATTTTTGTTACTTTGTTATAAGCTTAAAGATAATTCACCAGAGTTACAGCAATGAAGTGAAGCTACTTCAAGTCCACTGCCTGTGAATTTTGGTTAAGAACAGTTGTGACAGCTTGACAGAAATAGTAATTGAGAATATTTCTGACAAGTAAAAAGTTACATTAGTACATACATTAGTATGCTCTTTCCTGAATCAAATTATGATTGTGTTTTGATCATAAAATTCTAATAACATTTCCAAGCAGGAACTGTGCTCATGCTGATTAAGGAAGAGAAGGGTGTTTTGTCCTCTTGTCCTGCAGTAATTCTCTCTTAATTGACTGAGGAAGTTAGTACAAGGATTTCAGCAAAATTCTAAATACTATTTCTCACAGTATTCTTCTGGACAGAATGTCCAGCATATAGCTAGAGAAGTACATAATATGATGGATAGACAATTGGCTGACAGGTTGTTCTTTAGTGGGTTGACATGATGCTGGCAACCAGTTACTAGTGGGGTTCCCAGGGCTCCATTTTAGGGCCAGTTCTCTTCAGAGTTTTCTTAAATGCTCTGGATGCTGTACTCAAATTGCGTACTAATTAAGTTTGCAGATGATGATAACTTAGGAGGAACTGTTTGCTCCCTCAAGGGTAGAGAGGTCCAGCAGAGAGATCTTACAAATTAGGGGGCTGGGCAACCAACATCTGCATGAAGTTTATCAACAGCAAGTGCCACAAAGTCTGCACCTGGAATTGGATGTCTCAGAGTATATGTATGGAGTGGGGACAAGAGAGTGGAGAGCAGCCCAACAGAAAAGGATCTTTTGTTGTTAGTAAGTTGAACATGAGCCAGCAGTGTGCCTGTATTTGGGGTGCAGCAGGCCCAGCACTGCCAGCGGGTGAGAGGAAGGGCAGTCTGCTCTGCTCTGCTCTGCTCTGTGCGGTCTCACCTACAGCACTGGGTGCAGCACTTGGTGCCACAGTATAGCAACATAAAGCTTTTAGAGAGCTGCAAAGATGATGAAGATGACCCTTCACCATGGATCCAAAGATGTACAAGGAGTGGCTGAGGTCCCTGGGTCTGTCCAGCCCAAAGCAGGGCAGGCTGAGGGGAGGCCTGATGGCGGCTGCAGCTCCTCACAGGGAGCGGAGGGGCAGCGCTGAGCTCTGCTCTGTGTGACAGCGACAGGCCCGAGGGAACGGCATGGAGCTGTGTCAGGGGAGGGCAGCTGGGGGTTAGGGACAGGTTCTGCACCAAGGGTGGTGGGCATGGAACAGCCTGACCAGGGCAGTAGGCACGGACCCAGCTGTTGAAGTTCAAGGAGCGTTTGGACAGTACTCCCATACATAGGGCTTGATTTTTTTGTGGTCCTGTGTCATGCCAGGGTTTGGATTTGGTGATCATTTTGCATCTCTTCCACCTCTAGGTATTCTCTGATTCTGTGATTCATGGTCTGTTTGTTTGATTCCAGAGGATGTTTAAGAACGGCAGTGGTAGCATACCTAAATAGAGGGACTGCCAGGTGCTGACCAACAAAACATCCAGTCATTAGAGCAGACATCATTTATTAGAGTGACTGTGAAGTTGCTGTGTTTTTTGCAGAAACTATAAGATCAACTTCTAAAAAAAAAAAAAAAAGCTGTTCTCTGTTTAGCTTGAAAATCATATCCTTGCCTGCCTACAAACGTGTTGCAGTGTTTCTGACACCGTGTTTTTGTTTTTTTTTTTAATGAGTTCAATTTCATGAAAGTGAAGTAGTATAATTATTGAATGAAGATAAATATTATTCACTGTTAGAAGGATTTGTGATTAATTTTAGGCCTGAATTAAAGCATATAGTTACTTTGTCCAAAAAAAGGCACTACAGACTTTTTTTGTATTTAGAAGGAGATTCATGAGCACTGAGGGAAATAGAAATTATGATAATAAGGTTTGGCTGGTACTGGATCAGAGTGCTAGTGCTTTGCTGACTTTTTCAACATCGTTCTTTCTTGTTTCTTAAGGGAAATTAATGCTATCTTCAGTTTTACAGACTAATTGCAGACCAGTTCTGTTAACTGTCTAGTTCAGTTTTACTATAGTAATTTGCATTAATAGTGCAATTCCAGTTCAAAAGTAATTGTGTGGGGTAACTGTGCGCTAATTTCTTAAGTAGTTGTCTATGTCTGATAGGACATGTGAATACAGTAGATAATGCCCTTGAATGTACCCTATTTTTTTTTTTTCCTGAGTAGCAAGATGTAGCACAAACAACCTATCTGCCAATACCAATAGCTTTGCTAATTAACTAAGTACATTTGTCTTGAAGATTTCCTGGGGATCTGCTCTAGACATTTCTGAAAGAATTACAAAGGTGTTACATCTGAAGCATTTGTGGCTACACAGAACTTTTTGTCTCCAGGAGATTTGATGTGTTATGTCAGTGTGTGACTTTTGACTTTGTCACTCCAGAGCACAGCAGAATTAGGTGACTGAGTATAGAAACCTTTCTGCACTAATAAAAACAACACACAGTTTTCCCAGTAGACTGTGTTGCCTCTTTGCTGCCCTTCTTACTCAGTTCCCAAAAGCCTCTTCCAGGTACAATTTCATCAAAATTGTAGAAAAAAACCCTAGGTTTTGCTTTCCTTTACATATATTTAACTGAAAATATGGGCTTCCATAAGCCATTTAGGTTACTAAAAACCAAGCCAATTATAGACCAAAAAAACCTGTTTCCTCAAATTTAACGATTAGTTGTACAGTTATAAGGATCGTGTTCTGTTTTTGGCCAACATATTGGGAAGAGAATCCATTTATGCTTTGGCAGATATAAGCTGTCCCAAATGACTGCTGAAAGAACTGTTGTGACCTTGCTCTGTAAATACTGATTAGATAGTAAACAGAATTAATCATTTTGAGATACATATTAATTATGTTAATTCAGGGTGTGTTGATTTTATACACACCAGATAATAATAATAATAAAAGCTTTTTGAGCTTTTGTTTGTACAAAATTCATTTCTGTGATTTGTCTGATGGAGTGTTGTGTTTTTATCGGCTTTTTGTCATCCTTCCTAATGGTTGAAGTTGGCACTGTGTTTCAGGAGACTGATATTTTGCCTTGAAAGAAGAGTCAGGAGTGCTTTGCTGTCCTTCTTTAAATAAACTCTTCCTGGCATCTGATTAGAGCCAGTAGAAATATGGTATGTTTCTAGGAACAAAAAGATTATAGCTACTTTATAAAGAAGCTGTCACTTTTTTAGGTCACACATGGCACAAAACCTCTTTTTTTTTTTTTTTTTTTTCTCTTCCCATTTTATTCTCCCTGATGGCATGTTTCAAATAGTTACTCATCACAAGGTTATATGTCTGTGGTTTCTCTTGAGAAAATGATGCTGGGTTGCTATCTTTAACAGCTTGGGGCAAAATTCATTCTTGTGTGACCCTATTCAAAACAACAGCTTTTCATTTGAGATGAAATGTTGCCCCTTTCCGTAGTTTTGCCAGTTCATTACTGTAGATATCAAGAGGTTAATGAAAGCCTCCAAAAGAAGTAAGTTGTGCTTTGCATGCCCAGTATAATGTAGCTTTGCATGCCCAGAGTAAGACTGAAACTCATTTTTAAAAATTTTGTGTCCAAGAAATTAGACAGTTGTTTAGAAGGACAATCTTCCTGGTTGAAGAACGCGTAGTTGCGTTCTACAACAAACTTTTTGCAGAGGAACATTTCTGCTGGAGTTGGTCATTATTTTAAAAGGAACCCTCACAGTCTTCTGATACTTCTAGAAATGCTTTTGAAATTATTGTGTTCTTTGTTATGTATTAGTCAGCAGAGGGCAGTCTTTTCTTTAAAAATAAAAAATAGTATGATCTGTTTTTCTTTGCAGTGGTACTTTATAAAAAATTAGAGATTACATGTGTGAAACTGAAAACTGATACAATGTAATTCTGTAGATTAATTTTAATACAAATACTTCAATGTGTTACTCTTCTGGGTTGAAACACAAGGATGAGGACTTGACTTAAAAAAAAAAAATAATAAAATAAAATAAAAAGAACCTACTTTTCCCCTAAATATCAGATAGTGGAACTTATGCAGTTCCTTCATGTAAACAATTGAAGGAGATCAATGAATTTCTAAATTGTCTGAAACAAATAACCGTTAACCTCTATTACTTCTTTCACTTCTAGCTACCCAGATCTGTGAAGTCAAGCAAAGTTGTTATTCTTCTGATCCTTAAGACTCTGTGTTGTACAGGGTTCATTCGGGCTTTGCACAGGAGTGAGACTGAAACAATAGTTCTGTGCATGTGTACACTTCTTAAGTAGAGTTCACATAGGTCAGCACTGTTATTTTTTTATGTGCTTACTCTTGCATTGCAGTGTTTGATAAAGGTAGTGAATTATTACGGGGTTGTGAAATACAGCCAGTTATTTTTCTTGAAAATTGAAAGAAAAATTTTAGCATGTTCTTATTCTACTATAGATCCTGCTACATCATATGGAAAACCATTACTGCAGAAAACGTTGATATTTCTTGTGGTATTATTATTGACCACCATTCTTCAAAAGCATGTAGAAGGTCATGAAGACTACTTTCAAGCTCTCATAGGAAAGCATTAGTTAAAAATTGCAGTTATTTATCGTAGATTCTTATGAAGTCATGTTAGAGAGACTGGCAGTTGAATTTATCAACTTGTCTTTCATGATTTTTGTATTCATTAATATTTTTATCTGTGGACAAAGTATATAGGAGATGCTCCTCAGGAAGGGCTATGAGTGAGCAGTTTGTTTGTTAACACGTGGTCCAATTCTTCAACTGCTGTTTCATCTGTGATTAATAGCATGTCAGATGCATGTTGTTGAACTGTGCGTGTTAACAAGCTTTGGTGGACCAGAAGATACATCCCTGACTCTGGGATTGGTGCTGATCCCTGTTCAATGTTCCTGAAAGCAATTCTACGCCTCCCCCAGTTTATACCAATATAAATATATAGCTAAATATAATGGAACATGTTATTTGAGTTTTTTAGCTTCAAGTGTAACTGCCTTGTTCCTCTGTCATCTTATTTACTCATGTAAGCTTTATGCAGTAGTTTTACTAACACTTACCTGAAATGTTAGCTGCTGTAACACTAAAAAGCAATCCATTAGTTCCCATTAATGTTGTGTATATATGAACTGGTTTAGCTAGTTCAAGAAAAAAATGTATATTTGCTAACATGTTTTTATCATAAATATTTGTGCAGTTAATGCATGATATGGATGTACAGAACTCAAAATTATTCTTCAAAAAGATAAAGCCTATACCATGGAATATTGTTCTGAAAACATGACTGTATGTGCATTATTAGGTGTTATTGAAAACAGTTGTTGATAGTGCTATCTTTACATAGAGCAGAAATCTGGATAATTTGTGTAAACTACAATTGTGGTTGAGGGGGAAGATCTGTTGGAGCACATCCAGAGGAGGACTACACAAATAATGCAAGGGATGGAATGCCACCCCTATGAGTAAGGCTGAAAGAGCTGGGACTATCCAACCTGGAGAAGAGAAGGCACTGGCAACACCTGATAGCACCCTTCAGTATGTAAATAAGGGCTATAAGAAAGTAGGGGATACTCTTCACTAATATGGCATGCGTTTTACTTGCTACTCTTTTTTTCTTCAAAATAAAAATCATAAACTTGCTGAATTAATGGAATAAAATGGCAGTTGACTGATCCGTAAAGAGGTTTCTGAAGGTAATTATAAGTCACTAGGGGTTTTATTCAGGGCATAAAGCAGTTTGTTTTTCTGGAATCCTCACACAAGAAGATGAATTTTCAATTCATGTATCAGAAAAACAGTGGTTAGCTGTGCAGTTTCAGGTCAAATGTATAAAAATTTCAGCTGGGGTAGTAGGTGATTACAAAGTCTAGTTTACAAGTTATCCCATTTAGGCAGAGAGATTCCTGGATTGCTAGAATGTGTTAGGTCAATCATACTGTGTGTTCTAGTATAGTGGCACTAATTTGATATTACATGTTGTTATGGACTAGACTTCTGCTTGTGTGCCAGTGTTATGCTTATTTGTGGTGAAATGGCTCTCTGTAAATTAATCTCAGGTCCTAATGAGTTTCATTTCACCAATTTCAGATTTCACTTACACTTTGAAAAAGGAATACACCTGTGTTATCGATAAATTTGTGTTGGTTTTATTTGCTAGACAAAGCTTAACAGTGAAAGCCAGGTAACCAGATGTTTATACATGGAATATGAGAGCTGGACAGTAAGTAGAAAAATGATTATGCCCTTTTGTTGTCCCATAATGTCATTTGCATTAGCAGTAGTCTATGTGTTTGAGCTTTGGGCTCTTTAGACATTGTTACTTTTACACAGTGCAGCATGCTTCTGTAGTTGTATCCTCCAGTGCCTTTCCTTTCCCTAAATAAAGAATACATTCTACCTTATTGGAGAGCATCTCATTTTTCATAAAGGAAAACAACATAGAAGGAAATAGCCTTAGATTGTGCTAGGGGTGGTTCAGGCTGGATGTTAGGAAAAATTTCCCCAAAAGAGTGGTCATGCTCTGGAATGAGCTGTCCAGAAAGGTGATGGAGTCACTGACACAGGAGGCGTTCAAAAAATGTTTAGATGTTGTTCTGAGGAACATGGTTTAGTGGGAAATGCTGTTGATAAGGGGGGAGTTGGACTGGATGACGTTGGTGATTCTTTGAGTCTGTATACTTAATTTTCTAACTCACTGTATTTCTGATAAAGTTATTCACACAGGATAATCTAGTTTCCAGGGAGTAACACAGCGTTTTACTCTTCAGCATAATGACATCAGAAAAAAAAAATGGTTTTGTTGCTTATTAAGGCTTTTGTTTATAGAGAGAGGATCAGAAGTGTTAGGAGAGACTAGTAGGATAGTATCTCTCTCAGACACTTCCAAGAGAATCTTGTAGAAGGATGTAAAGCTCTGTGAAACATTTTTTTCAAAGTTTGTAACAATAATACAGCTTTTAAAAGAAAGTTTCCAAAGGCTTAGCAATACTGTGTACATAGAAATTGTGATACAAGTCTAGATAAAATCTCACTCAAATTTTCTGTTTGAAGCCCTATAGCAGTGGAATGTTTGTCTTCCAACTCTGATGCAGCTTATCTAAAGTAAATTAAAAAATGAAGAAAAATCAGAGCTCTGATGGCAGTGTACAAGTGAAGTTCTAATTTATTGTGCTTCTTCCGAAGGCCTAAGTCTTAGTAAAAACAAATAAATAAGCCTCATATGTATGCATATGACTTTCTTTAAAATATTAATATAATGTAAATAAATATAATAAATATAAATATATAACATAAATATAATAACTATATAGAAATATAATAAAAATAAATAAATTAATACTTAAAATATTAATATTTAAATATTAAATCATTGCAGTGTTTTAATATTTAAAATTATTACACCTAGAGCTTAATGATCCATTTTGAATGGATTTATTTTGCAAACTTAACTCATAAGATATTTTATTTAAATTCTGTTTTTTTATAGTGAGTCAGGATACATTATCTTAAGCTTTTTACAGAAAATGACCAGCAACAGAAACATTTTCCTGATCCAAACTGAATTTTTCAGATTCTGTTTAGTGTCCAGGGAATTCTTTTTCAATAAGCTAATGCTATTTTTAATTTTCTAAGATCAGAATGTGAAACATGAAAAGATACAAATTCTTACTTAGGTAGTTTGATACCCTATTAATCTTTTTCAATAATTGAAGGATGGTTAAGGATGTACTAAGCCTTTTAGAGCAGAGCACTTCATAGCACACTGTACTAATTTACATACAGTTCTTTAGTATTAGCACATCATGAAACCTTTTCCCTGTTTAGCCCAGTTCTGTGCTCCAGAGTTGCGCAAAGGAAACAGTGTTCTCTTCACAGTCCTCTGCTGAATTGTTTTTGTTAACGCTATATAAGTACACTTTCCTACCGGGGAATGATTATCATTCCTGTTTTCTGGTATGGTAAGGAACATGTCCCACAGCCATTTAGTTTTCAAGAGAGTGGAATAGAATAGTGGTATTATTCTTATTGAATGATATACCTCTGTGAAATATCTAAAGGTTTACAGGATAATCTCCAGTACAGCATGCCTTGCTATACAATCCTGTAAGGCAAGAGGGGGTATTTGTATTAGCCACACTTGTAGATGACAAGTCATCAGGTTCATGAGTCATAACTCATAATTCCTGTTAAACTGGTAATCATTTCTGCTTTTAAGCTGCATTATCAATAGTTGTTTTGTTTGGCAAAGATGGGATCATGATGGTAGCTTTGTAACAACTTTGATTCAGCTCCTAGACTTCTTGGATCTGGTCTCAAGCCATTGCACTCAATTATGCAATCAGTGTAAACTTTAGCATTCAAACCTAACTTCTCTATGATTTATCCCTTAGTTACTGACTGCCAAACACTTACAGCCACAGGCTTTTTCTAATGGGTTTATGGAATCCTTCTACAAAACAGAAAACATGTATTAAGATGGTCTTTCCTATGTGAGATAATTCTTTAAATGAGCATCTTAATACCAATTAGTTCTCAGAAACTATCAATTAGTTCTCAGAAACTATCAATAAAAAACAACCTTGCCTGCTGCATCTCAAGTGTACTGCTTTCTCTTGTGGATGTAGAATTTCCAGAGCAATTTCTTTGAAATGGACTGCATTTCTGCTGATCCTTTGTTACGTAAGTTACTCACAGATTGGAGTGGTACTCTGAAAAAATTACAGGAATTATATAAAAAGGAATATAAAAAAACTGAACCTTTTTCCAAGCTTACTAAAACACTGGTTGCAGTCACTGTTAGAATACTGTGGGAGACAGTGTCAAAAGCTTTGCTGACGTCTAGGTAGACTACATCCACAGCCTTTCCCTCATCCACTAGGTGAATCATCTGGTCATAGAAGGAGATGAGGTTGATCAAGAAGTAGCTGCCTTGCGTGAACCCATGCTGGTTGGGCCTAATCTTGTTGTCCTTTACATGCCATGTGATCTTCCTCAAGAAGAGGAACTACAGGCTGGCAGGCCTGTAATTCTCCAGATCCTTCTTGTAGGTGGGAATCAGGTTGGCAAGCCTCCAATCACCTGGGACCTCTCTGGTTGGCCAAGAACACTGATAGATGGTGGAAAGCAGCAGTCACCTTTTTCAGCTCCCTCAGCAGCCCCATGGATTTCTGGCAGTCCAGGTGGAGTAGAAGCTCTCTTAATTGTTTCCAACTGCATTATGGAGCGTTTATTCTTCTCCCCATCAGAGACTCCCAGATCAGGAGGATAACTGGTCTGACTTTTGTGGGCAGACATAAAAAAGGCATTGAGAACCTCAGCCTTCTCTTTATCCTCCACAGTGGCATTCCCCACCACTTCATAGTAAAGGGTGAAGATTCTCCCTAGCCCTCATCTCACTGTTAATATGTTTGTGAAGAAGATTTTGTTCTCTTTTACCCCAGCAGCCAAGTTAAGTTCAAGCTGGGCTTTTGCCTTTCTAATTTTCTCCCTGCACATCCTAACAACTTCTTTGTACTGTCCCCAAGTTGCCCATCCCTTCATCTACAAGCGATATATTCTTATTCTCTTGGAGCTTCAGGAGAAGTTCCCTTTTCATCCATGCTGGTCATCTTCCTCATTGGTTCATCTTGTGGTGAATGGGGATAGCTTGCTCCTTTAAGACTTCCTTCCTGAGGACTGACCAGCTTTCCTGGACCCCTTTACCTTTCAGGACTGAAACCCAAGGGGTTCAGTGGCCTGAACAGTTCGAAGTCCATCCTTCAGATGTCCAGGGTAGCAATTTGTTGACTTCACCAAGAATAGAGAATTCTACCACTTAGTAGTCTCTGCCTAAGACAGCTCCCAGCGAGCTGTGTCTGTACACTCTGGAAACGTCCTAGACTTTTTCTTCTTTTGACACAGGCAAGACCCATCTGCAGAAATCAAGCCAGGCACGAGTAAACTGGCCTATGGTAAAAAAAAAAAAAAAAAAAAAATTCTTGTGATTGCTCCAGCCTCTCAGCCACGTATTTATGAGAGATGAGTTTTCATGCACCTCTTTGTATCATATTCTGCCACTGGAGGCATAGAGGAAAATATGACCTGTACGTCCAGTCTGTCCACTAACCACCCCAGTCCTCTGAAGTCCTTTTGTTAAATCCTAGGGCTTCTCTCAGCACCTTCATCACTGCCAGCCTGAACTATCAAAAAGGAATAATAATCAGAGGTGTAAATTAGACTAGGAAGTTTAGGAAGTTCCTAGAAATATCCCTGACCCAGGCCCCATGGAGACAGCACACTCCACTACGAGTAGAGTCAGGCCAACATATAGGGACCTCCATTTCTCTAAGAAGGGAGATGCATATGGCATTCACCTTCTTTTCCTTCTTGATGGAAGCAGTCTCAAGATGAGGAGTCAACCGCCTCACTCTAGAGGCCCTCACAGGTGGACTTCCAACTGTATCCTCACACAGCTCTCCCTAAAGTTCTGGATCCTCAAATCTATTATGTGGGGACAGGAACACCTGGGGAACTGAGGTGGATCGAGATGGGGTTGCTTGTGGTGTTGATTAGTCCTTAGATATATTTTCTTGCAAGTAATTTGTGTACTAAAATAAAAAATAATATTTGTAATTAGCTGCTGATCTTAGTGGAAGGAAACTAAAGCCATTAAATAATGATATTAACACCCCACGTCATGGTTGATTCTTCTTCTGCATTAAATTCATACTTCTCTACCTCACAAGGGTTCAGTAGGATTACTTTTGACTTTTCTCAGCCTTCCTGTACCTGAAGGAGGGCATACAAGAAAGCTGGGGAGGGACTTCTTATAAGGGTTGTAGTGAAAGGACAGGAGGAAGTGGCTTTAAACTCAAATAAGGTAGTTTTAGACTAGATATTAAGAAGTAATATTTTACTGTGAGGGTGATGAGACACTGGAACATGTTGCCCAGAGAGAATGTGGATTCCCCCACCCTGAAGGTGTTCAGGACCAGGCCGGATAGGGCTTTGAGTTACCTGGTCACGTGGGAGTGTCCCTGCCTATAGCAGGGGACTTGGAACTAGATGATGGGGGTTGGACTCGATGATCTCTGGAGGTCCCTTCCAACCCCTACGATTCTGTGATCTTAAAGGTCCTTCCAACCCAAGCCATTCTATAATTCAGTGCTTTGCTAGAACAAATAAGAGAAAAGCAAAGCTAAGTGATATATTTAGATGCCTTCCTCTAGCACCAGGAATTACGAGTACTGGTCTGAAAGTAATGCCTCCTATTTTATTATGTTGGCCCATGACAACAGAGATAGATATTTTAGTGATATGGGAGTAGAGGTTGAACCTTCCCACCAATATTCTGTTATGTTTTGTTGCTGTGTGACAGATGGCAGCAGAGGGTCAGTCTGACAAAATGGCATCTGTTTTGGAAGAGCATATGAAGCAAAGGTGTGTAATTGAATTCCTTGATGAGGAAAAAATGGCACCCACTGACATTCATCAGCACTTGGGGAAAATTTATGGAGACCAAACAGTGGATGTGAGTGCAGTGGGGTAATGGGTGGTGGGTTTTAGCAGTGGCAACAACAACATGAAAGACAAGCTATGTTCCAGCTACGCATATCTGTCACACCACAAAATGAAGAGCATCTCAATGAGCTGATCTTCACAAGTCAGTGGATTGCAAGCAGGGAATTGTGTATGGAGCTGTAATGGCAGCAATGTATTGGAAATAATGGTGGCAATGTTGGAATTTCTCAAAGTTTGCACAAGCTGAGTCCAACAAATGCTCACACAGAAACCAAAAAAACATCATACACAAATTTGTCAGGACCTGCAGAATCAAGAGAAGGCTGAAGGTGTTCTTGGATTGCATCATTACTGGTGATTATGTTACTACTGTGAGCTGGTGTCAAAATGACTATCCATGGAGTGACAACATAAGAATTCCTTACCAAAGAATAAGTTCAAGACACAAATCTCAGTTGTAGAGAGATGTGCACTCTGGGGTAGGAAAGAGGCGATCCCTGATGCTTCTGGATTTCCTGGAGCCAAACAAATTGTCTGCTCTGAGTGCTGCATCATGACTCTGACTACACTGAAGGTTTGAGTTACCAATTTAGGCCAGAGAAGACAGCCTTGTAACATGGTAATGCCAGGCCCCATTCCAGTTTGCAGACCATGGAGCACATTGCCAGTGTTGGCTGGACTGCCCTGCCAGGCTGCATAGTCTGTGTTTGGTACATTCTGACTTGCATCTGTTCAGGCCGATGAAGAATGAACTCTGTGGGCAACGCATTTCTAGACACAGTGTTGTCATAGCAGGTGTGAAACAGTGTGTCACCTTTGTGCGCTTTTTTATGAGGGTGGTATGCAGGCTTTTGCTTACTGTAAGAATGATCTGTATAGAAGCTAGCAAAAGATAGTGAATGACAAAGATCCCCAAAGTGAAAAACATTATCTACAGGAGAACATAGCACTTCTGGGAACAAGAAGTCACAGCTGAGGCTTAGTAAAGACTTGAAATTGATATGAAGGGACATTACCTGTCTGGACAATGCTCTCAGACTTATGGTCTGATTTTTAGGTGGTACTCTTTGGAGCCAGGAGCTGGACTGAGTGATCTCTGGATCCCTTCCAACTTAGGATATTCTGTGATTCTACTTTTTAAAAAGAAATAGCACTGTTGTGGAGAGCTATAGAACAGTAGAATACAAGCTCTCATGAGTCTACTCCAAGGAAGCAGAAGCAGTGTTCACTCGGGGAGTATTTATCATTTTAAAAGCTGAATTCATTTTCTGATGGATATTACTTACTGGCATATAGTGTAGCTTATTTCATAAGATTTAACTGTGGTCCCAAGTCATATTAGTTGAACGGCAGAACACACAGAACTGATAAATGAAACAGTGCAATGTCTTGGACAACTGCAGTGTAAGTCTAGGTTGATAACTGAATAAAGTAATTATTTATGATTTTCTCTGCTACCGGTGTTGAGTACTTGAGTACCCTTTTGGGCTAATACATCAGTTATGAGAACTTTTCAAACTTCAGTGCAATAGTTAAATAGTTAGTCAATCTTTCACCTCTGTTAGCATTTTGATAGCAGTTGGCTATAATTTCAGAGCTCAAGTATATAGAAAAAGAATCAATATCAGAATATACTGTTCTATTAGTTTGTCAATCAGTGAGTAAGTATTTGGGACATCATTCTTCTGGAAGCATCCAAAGGCCAAAGAGTACAGAATAGGCAACTGAGCTTGATAAAATACAAGAAAGTTAAATAAATAAATAAATAAATCAAGTTTCACAATAATTATGTGCTTAATTCTTCCTGTACAAGTTAAGAATTGTTCTTCTTTGTCTCCATAGTGCTTGAGTAAAATTTAACAGTGTTTAGGAGTGTGATGTTTTTATTAGAGGCTATTTCCTACTGGCAGTTTTCAATTTTAGAGGCTACTTTTCAAAAATCTTTGTAATATAGTATGACCGTAGTTTATAATACAAACTGAAACTTGAGAGCTTTTCTAAGAATCTTGCTTTGCTTTACTTAATAGTAAGTTTTGTTATGCTTATGGTAGCGTGAAGAACTTTTTACAGTGAATTTCCATGAAAGACAAATTCCTTCCTTCCTGTCTGATCTCTTGGGTTGAATCAGTCAAGTTGGCTAACTGGTTATCATTTTAAAAGCAGGTATTTTATATGCCCTAAAACTGTACCTGAAAAATCAACATTGAAAATTTTATTTAGAATTAGCTTAATTAAGTTTTTTGTTTCAAACACCTTATATATTTCACCTAAATAATAGTAATTTGGAATAAACATAGTCTGAAATAAAAACACACATTTGTTAATTCATCTTCAATCTCAGTTTTATACCTACTGCTGTTTGTCTTGGTTCAAACATACTTTATCATTACTCATGTATAATTTATTCATAATTCTTATTTATGATCCTTCCTGCACCACCACTAAGTTCATTCACATGAATACAGGCTTTGGTAAAATATTCCTCTTTGAATATTTTGCATTTTCACCTTTTTTTTTTCTTCATGTTATTCAATAATCCTATATTCAGCTGCTAATGAGTTATTGAGCTAGTAGAGTAGGTGGTAGGTACTCTGTTTGACAGAGTCTGGTAACATAAAAAGAACAAAATATCGAGATCTACAAACTTTCCAATTAAACGAACAAAATAAATAATGATTTCTCTGTTCTTTCTTTTTTGAACTCCTTCTACTGGTGGTCACCTTTATCTTCACAACCTTCCTCATAGTACTTTACTTCTCAAATTCTGTATACACATTGGTGAGATCACTATTATCTCAACTTTATTTCTTTGTTTCAATTAGGCTCATGCACAGTTAGTGCGGGAAGTTGATGTAGAGAAGGTGTCAACTTTTGAGAACCCATATGTAGATGCAATAAGAAGCTTATGGAATGATCCTGGAATTCAGGAATGTTATGACCGACGAAGAGAGTATCAGCTATCAGATTCAACTAAATAGTAAGTATGCAATGGCTACAAACAGCTATATCTCACTTTGTCTCTTGCAAAATAATTTTCACTTTTTAGCTTTTTAGCTACTTGTACACATACACAGCACAAAAGTACACTTACCAAATGTAATTTGAGAGCTGCTTTTAAGTTGTGGATTGCTTCTAGTTTATTACTAAATGTGTATGTATTCCCAGAATAAAATTCAGGTACCATTCAAACTCCAAAATAAAATTCTAAGTGAGAGATTCTAAGTAGAAAGCCCTTGTTTTCCTGTGTTCCTATAAGATACATTTGAAAATGCAAGCTGGGCAAAAGTACTTTCAGGCATTATATATGAGTCCTTATAAGATCCTTTAATTTATTTATGCTTGCAAGAAGAATTTCTTCAAATAGTGAAGTCCAGTAAAATAAGTTAACAGAAACAAAAAATACAGCAAATGCGTTTAGCAATAGAATACCCAAATAGAATTTGCTATTTAAGTCCCTGTATCACAAAGCAGCAAAACAAGATGCTTAAAATTAACAATTGGGACTCACAAGACAGTAAAACAGAAGTAAGCACCCAGTGCTCATTGACTTGGTGAGAGAGTAGTTCCTTCTGACATGTTGTTTGAAGGAAATGATTTGTTGTCCTCTTGTATATGATCTAAGCATATGCACTGATATATCTTATATTGTTCATTCATCCCTTGCGTGATTCTCTCCTCATAAGTTTTCTCTGTTTTTGCAGTAATTGTATTTTCAATCTGTTCTCTTTGTAGTTTTTCCCCAGAGTTATTATATGTTGTCTTTCTCAATCTCTTCCTTTATGTTTTGTACCACTGTTACTGTTTCTGAGTAATGTTTCTGGTTCTAATATATCTTGTACTTTTCTGTACTTTCTGTTATCCTTTGACCTGTTCTGTCATTTTTATTGGTTTTATACCCACTGCTAGTACCATGGAAGAATGCATCGTGTGCATTATGAGAAGAGAGAAGGATAAGATGTAAGAGAAGGTTTTCTGAGCCTTGGCAGTTGATTTGAAACGCAAATATATTCTGTTTTTTTTACCATTGAATGCTCCAAAAGTTGGATGTTCTTGTAGGTTTTAAAAGTAATTTCTGGACTTACTTGCGGTAAAGTCAAGAGCACATTAGATAAATAGATTATTAACTTCCCATATACATTACTTCATGACTTACTCATTTATTTATCGCTAAACCACTTCCCCTTATGGCTTCAGAGGTAGTGCTCACTCTATGTAAACCAGCACTACAGTGAAGGTAACCTTAAGCAATCGTTCTATGAACTGAGATCTTTCTGTGTGTGCTGTATTGGGTGACAATATCTTAACCAAGGTTAAGGAAGCAGGCTTTTCTAGTTTGCCATATAAGGATATCAGAGAATGACTGTTTAGCAACTCTTTCCTAGCTGTGTTTTATAACATTCCAGAAAAATAAATATAACTTCTCCCAAATTCCTCAATGTGTTATCTGTGCCAGTATTTAATACCCTCATTTGGTTATCTGTGCCAGATATGTAACGCTCTACTTTATTATTCATTCATATAGAGAATCCTTGAAGTTTTTATTTCTGTGTTTGTTGCCTTGAGCAATACAGTTTTCATTTCTTTGTTATTGTGTAGTGATATAACTCTCCATATACCTTAGTCAGGTGACTTGAGTCACATTTCTTTTCCTCATGGAATATAAATTTTTTCATTGAAGCCAGGAGCTTTAGGGTTTAAAAGTTGTTAATGTTTACTGTTAACTGTCATACCTGGAAAAAGTCAGCCATGTGACATCTATCTTGCTTATGGTTAAAACCATGGAAAATGTTTGCATATGAATTCTTCTTGGTAAGCCTTGCCTTTTTAGCTGCAGTTATACTGAAATCTCCTAACATCATTTTCATAAAGCAATATCCATTTTGTTTGTTCTGTGGGTTTGCCCCTTTCCTCTTGCCTAGTACTCTCATTTTCTTATATAGATCAAGGAAAATGTCTCACTGCTGACTGAGTTGTAACAAATCATCTTTACTAGCTGTAGATTAACCCTTTTACCACTGTTAACAATTACTTCTATTTCAACGCGTCTGGTTGGCTTTAGAGATTTTTTTGGAAGTTGCTTCTGTCACATCCCTTCTCAGCAGAATGTTCCAGATGCACTGTTTTCTCCATGAATTTCTTGTTCATCTTGTTTGTTTAGGTATTGCAGACAAATTCCTTTTAAGTAGAGTGATTATAAGTGTGCTAATGTTGCTGATGAGCATCTTGATCCCACCAGTTTTGCCTGTTGAGTTTGACAAGAGTTATCAGGCAGTACTGATGAGTAGAGCAATCTTATGTTTAGCCTTGGAAATAAAAACGGCAGTTACAGATAGATGAGGACTGTAACTCTTCCTACCTTTTTTCTCCAGTCCCTTAATGCTTTCCCTTGATTAATTAGGCTACGCACTAAATTTTGTTTAGAGATAGAAGAATTCACCTTATGGATTTATTTTTGAGAAAATTCTTCACTATCATGTTGTACCTGCAAAAAAATCTCAGGCTGGAGAATGACTGGAGTAAGGTGCTTGTTTGAAGTGTTTGTTTGCCCTTCATGTTGAAGATGTTTCAGGACTCCATTCACTGAAAATAAATTAAGTAGGTTTTAATGGTCAGTTTTCAATATGTGGTACAGCTCTCCAAAGTGGTAGATGTTGAACTGGATTATGGTGAAAGAGGCCTGTACTTCTCGGAAAAGGTTATTGGTTGAAACTTCTCTGGTATACATAATAAAGTTAGAAGTCACACTTCTTTGCCCATTTTCTGTATGAGAAGGGCATGTAGTAAATACAGAGCAAGTCAGTCTACTTCTGACTTATCCTGATCTATCTGTTTATTTTGTAATACACACAAAAGGTACATTTGAAACACTTATCGTTAAGTCTTATCATCAGCACCTTCATGGCCTGGCTTTCTTGGAAACTGGCTGTGGATTTGGACCTTGTCATAGGCTATGTAAAATACATTAAAAATAATTACTTCTCTCTCAGTGCTGACTAGGAAACAAAAGGTTTCCTTTGTTTCAGGGCAGTGTGCAGATCACCAGTGTGCTACGAGGCTGTAGCAGTTTTTCTTGACGTCAAGAGAGAGCTACTGTCAGCC
This sequence comes from Phasianus colchicus, assembly GCF_987193195.1. Taxonomy (NCBI): domain Eukaryota; kingdom Metazoa; phylum Chordata; class Aves; order Galliformes; family Phasianidae; genus Phasianus; species Phasianus colchicus. Next base: position 54,127,632 of record NC_143476.1, read on the forward strand.
ACTCATTACACACAGATTACCTTGGTAATGCACCTTGTGCCTGTTGCTATAGCAACCTCCTGGAAAATTACCTCAGCAGACACTAAAATTCATTTTTATAAAACTAATTACAGGTATAATTAACTTTTAAAACTAGGTCTTCACTATAAATGTAGTCAGATCTATGTGATTTGACATCTTATTTTTAAAGTAATTTTATGCAGGTTTTGTTTGTTTGTTTCAGTAATGCTTGCCAGAAGAAGTGCTGTTTGGGTGAGAGGCCCTATAACTACAACATTTTGTCATGAAAGTAGGACATTTCTTAGCAGGTGGCAAAAATCAGTTTGGAGTGCCATGCAGTTCAGACTTCTGTGCAGTTGCTGTTCACCACAGAAGTGAGTTCTCAGTTCATAACACCAGTTACCTGCTTTTGAACTAGGTCACAAGGCATTTGCTCGGCTATTTCCAGTATCCATCTCATTATCAGTATTTTAAAGTTTGAATTTAATAAACTAAGGAAACATCCCCCTTTAGCAAATGCTGTCTGCACTTTTTTGGTGAAAATTCTTAATTATGACAGGTTTTATGATTCAAGAACGCAGGTGCATTAATTTCTAGCATATGCTGAAGAGTGTAATGGAAAGGCTGATCACAGAGTTTGTGTATACATACATGCAGTAAAACTTTTAAGGACTTTTTAAAAACTACTTCTTACATTTTTCTAAAATACCTTGTGCACTTTTTTTTTTTTACGTAGATTATTTTTTTTTAAGTGTGCAGGATTTGTTTGCCTGTGGGTGTTCGTCATTACTTTTCTTAGGATAGCATTAGGTAAGTGCTTCAAAGCCACATTGAATCAGGCTTCTAATAAACAGATGTGGAAAAAAATTGAATAAAATCCTTATTTTTCTTCATTCATCACCTATCTCAATTCAGACACTCTTAAGATATTTCTCATAACTCTGGCTTAACAAGTTCTGTCTTGGCTATAGATAAGCCACTGGAGGAAGTAACTTCACCCTGGCTTCCTGCTGGAGGTTATGGACTTTCTACATCCCTGTAAAATAAACTAGCTTAATTTGTACAGTTTTAATAGTATTTTTTCACTGTTCAAATAATTTTGAGAGAAATGTGTACAGAGACATTGTGTAAGTGAAAAATCTGGCAACTAGGTGAGGTCAGTGTCTTCAGGGCAGAGATGCAGCTGGAGTGGAGCCTGAGCCTGCACAGCTGTAGATGGTGTAGATCTGTATGATATGTAGATAGCATTCACCAACATGCTTTGATGTTCTTATTTAAAATTGCTGGTTGGTGTTTTCTTTAATTGTTTAATAAGCTTGAAGATGCTTAAAGCATAGGCACACAGTTATGCCATTCCCATGTTAATCAAAGAATTCCTTTAAGCCACAGCTTTAAATTTGCACCCCTCTTGTTATGAACAGGACTCAAAAACATAGGTCTTTATTGTGGCTAACTAAACCATAATAAATTAAATAATTGCAATGATAAATTTTCAATTTTGCAGGAATAGTTGTTCCCAGTATTCATGTAATGATATATGAAAATTCGGTGTGCTGGTAGTATATTTTTTAATAACAATGGTATTTCGGTTGTCTTTTTTTTCTTTTTCTTTTCTTTTCTTTTTTTTTTTTTTTAAGAGTGCACTTTATATGCCTGTGTTTTGTCTCAGCGTTTTGAAACAATGAAATCAGTCCAGCAAGTTATTCAGAAAAATCAAACCACCACCCCACGCCTCCTACTGCAATGTTGTGCTTGGAAAAGAGAAGATGTCTTTTTTTGTCCATGGAAGAAGGATAAATCTATTCCTTTGCCTCAGAGCAAGCCTACACAAGCTTCATTAATATTTGAATTCCAACTGAAGTAATTCTTCAGCAGAATGTCAAAAAAAAGAAAGAAAGAAAGAAAGAAAGAAAAGAAAAAGAAAGCTACAAAAAAGAAAAAAAAAACCAACAAAGCTTAAGGGAAAAATCTTTAAAAAAATTCTTGACTGTTTTTTTAATGTATTTTTAAAGGATAAATTAATGCTTGTGAAACTTAATGACAACAGTGTTAGGAAAAAAAATAAAAATGGTCATGTGCACTTTGAATAGCTTCAAGAAACTCAAATGAGATTTGTTTATTTAATATTATCCCTTTAAATTACTGCCAGTCTAGAATCAGCCTGATGTATGTTACTGATGTATGTTACAGCAATATCCCTGCTGCAGTCATGGTTCTGAGTTATAGTTACCAGGCTGAGGCTGGAGACCACAAGTGGGGCTTTCCAAAGTAGTGCAACAAGGTAACTGTATAAATGGAACAGCTACCAGTTTCTGCTATCAGAAATATAACCGTAGCATGTAGTGATTCACAGTGCTTCCCAGGAGCCTTCAAAAAATAGTAACAAAACCAATATTGTGGATGTGGAAGGTTGAAAGAACACAGGCAGCGTTTCAAGACCTCCATCAGTTTCCTATTCTGGTGGTTATGGATTTCCTGTACATTTTTCCCCCCCAGCAAGTAGATGGAGTGCTTTTTGGTTAAAGCATCTAAGGGCAGATGAAATACTCAGGTTCTCCAACCTTTTTAATTGGCAGAAACTAATTAGTATTCTGAGAAAATATTTTTGGAGTTACAGCTTATGAATATGATAAATAATATGAGATGCATGGTTCAATACATCTTTCTAAATACAAGTAACGTTCTCAGATTCAATTTTTTTTTTTTTCAGATTAATCTTTCATGAATAAAATCATGGTGAGGAAAATTTGTTAATGTTTTTGTTTCTCTCCCTGACCTAACTGATCAGTTCTTCAGTACTTTTGCTGTAAGTCAGAACTCAAACTGCTTTGTTTCTGTCATTCAGAAACAAAATTTCTGTTCAGGATGACTTGCTTCCTCTATTTAATAACGGATCATTCAGAGCATCTAGAAATAGTGTGGGATTTTTGTTGTTGTTGTTGGTTTTTGTTTTGTTTTGTTTTTGAAGAGCACCTCAGTAGTAACCATGAGGAAAAGAACACTAGGAGTTTTGTGATACTTCATCAATTGCTGCCCTTCACTAGAGAAGGGCACAGAATCAGGCATGTTAGATTAATTCATTGTATCAGTGGCTAGCTCTAGATCATTCTTGTGCTTCTGAGTAACCAGATGCCAAGAACTTCATTCGCTGCAGCAGTCTTTCTCCCAGATGTCTGTGATGGGAGAATCCCTGTTGCCTGGTGCACTCAATTCCTGAAATAGTCAGCTCCTATACCCAAACAGGCCATCACATCACACACCGGTATTTCTTTTTTGAAGCTTCTCTCTTAGGAGAGCTGCTGTACCTCCAGTACATTGCTGCTTTGTGATTGAAAAACACCATTAAGCAGAAGAGTTTAGTGTTGTAATTAATGAACCGCTTTACAAGCAGTTTTATTGCAGTTTTGGATTAGTTGTTGACTATCTGGGAGGTGTTCCATGTATGTTATTCAGACTTCTTAACTTGATTAGAGGCTTCAGTGTGATTGCGGAAATTTCAGATGCTAGAGGTCCCACCGTGGGATTACTGTTGCCTTCCAGAAACAAGAGAACTCTGGAGAGTTCTTTGATTTGTCAGTGCATTTTTTCCTTTTTGGGTAATTATTATTATTTTTTATCTTCAAATGTTGCTGTTTATCTTCCAATCATTTTGTATCTAGTAAACATAAGTATACACTTAATGAACTGATACACTATATCAGCTTCGTACTATCTGTATGTCTGTGTAGATTCTAAAGTCTGAAAAGCAAGGAATAGGTTATCTTGTCAGTTAAAACTGTGCAATTTCTTATATATTTTATATTATTATTTAGCTATAAATTGCCCAGAACTGTGTAATAAAATCTGAATCTTTGGTGATTTTGTATGTGAAAGCCAAGCAGATCTTAAAAGGACGGAATAATTTTGTCAAATTTACTTGAAGCTGTGGAAGTGTACAGGAAGGACAAGTGTAGCATAACATTATACTTTGTCCCCTTTTTTATGCCAATAATGCTCCTTTTTTGTTGCACTTCTTCCTATCTAGCAGCTGACTTCTACTCCCAAATCTTCCCTTCTCTTTTCCTCAGTCAAATTATGGTGTCACTGTCTTGCATTCCTTTTGTTCCTCCCTGTTTATAGCTATCTTAATGACCTGGATCGCATAGCAGATTCCACCTATCTGCCAACTCAGCAAGACGTGCTTAGAGTTCGAGTTCCAACAACAGGAATCATTGAATATCCCTTTGACTTACAAAGCGTCATTTTCAGGTAGAAAAAAAGTTTAGCACTCATTTACTTTGTTTTTGTTGTTGGTTTTTTTTGGTTTTGTTTTTTATTTTCCTTTGCCTTAATTATGCCACGTATAGGATATTGATTAAAAAGTGCATTACAGAAATGATTCTGTGCTTTTAAAAGTAAAGCTTGTTATTTTATTTTTATGGTTAATTATTAAGCAGCTGATATTAAACATATCAAAAAAATGAAAGACAATTTGGTTAGTCTTTTTTTTGAAGACGCTACTGATAGAAAATCTACAGTTAATCTTTTCAACAAAAATTATCAAAGTTTTGTTATGAGTAATAATCTAAAAATATAATAATGTATCTAATTAATGTTAATTATGGGATGCAAAATTACCTCCTGTGTAGCTGATGATTAGCAAGAAATCACTCTCCTAAAGAGAAAGTAAGCCCATTTGAGTGCAAGTACTGTTGCTTAAAAGTAATCATGCATTTGCAATTGCAAGTTAGACATCTTAAGGGTTGAGCTACACTATGACATGGAATGAAGTGGGAATACACTGCCAGCAAATTTGAGTTTTGCTGTTGGCTATTAACAGCTTCAGTAAATGCATGTTGTATTTTGTGAGTACTCTTAAATAGATAATCTTTGAGAAGTGGAAATTTTGACACTTGTAATTTTGGAAGGGAAGAGGCAGATCACCAAACCTATTCCGTGCACGTGTTTCTGCTAAATATACAGGGTATACATTCCAGAATCATGGCTCAGTATCATGAGACTTTTGCATCTCAGAAATCTAAAGATTTTGAGACCCACAATGACTTAAATATAAAAATCACATCAAACTAAAAATCAAATATGGTTACTTGGCTATTTATAATGGATTCCATTTAACTTTAATCTCAGTGGAGAGATTATTAAGAGGAACAAACCAAACTCTGTTTTCAACTGAACTCCTTTTTGTTATGTATGTGGTTGTGTGTTTATCTCTTATGGTATTCATGGAGTTGATGTGGTTGTTAATTTTGCAGAATGGTGGATGTAGGAGGCCAACGATCAGAAAGAAGAAAATGGATACACTGCTTTGAAAATGTCACATCTATCATGTTCCTAGTAGCTCTTAGTGAATATGATCAAGTGCTTGTGGAATCAGACAATGAGGTAAGCAATAAGCACCGAGCAGCAGTTTTGAAGAAAAAATAGTTCTGCCTGTCCCAGATTTGTTTTCCAAATCAATCTACGAGCAGTCATACACAACTACATGTAATGGAATGAAAATTACTACAGAGATCAAAAGGCTGAGCCATGTTGGGGAGGATTCAACAAAAAGGAATATTGTTGAACAAAGAGAAATATTCTTAGCTATTTGAGTTGTTAGTGTTCAGTATCAGAGACACAAAAATTGGCAGTGAAAGTGAGGACAAAATGTATAGATTCCTTTCTAGAACGGAGCCTACACTAATTAACTTCACTCAGTTGACTTAAAGCATAGACTACATTGACATATTTTCTAATTGTATTTCATTTCAAATAATAGAAGAAACAAGGAAATATTAGTTGGTGACCTGTGAGCTGAAAGGACAAAGCATATTAGTATCCAGTATTTTTGATGCAGTGTTGCAGAGTAGAGAGATGATTTAATGTTTGTTTGTTTGTTTTAATTTTCTGTGGACAATTTGCAGTTATGCATCAAACTTCTGTGAGTTACCTACCGTTCCATGCAAGTCTATTAACATACACTTAAGAAATTTAGGTGAAAAAAAGAAAATATTTTAATTTCCTTCATGGCTTGTATATATAGTGATTTCACTGTTTAAGGGAATGGCTGATATAGCAAGGTTAGTGTTTCTGGACACATTTATATGCTCAACTTTGTTCAGGATGAATTTTTTAAGTAAGTTCTTGGAACAAGCACTGAAAGTTTTTACACTTACAGTCTTCTTCTGAGAGAAATATATGATTACATTAGTTTTACTATCAACCCTATCATTCAAAGCTGAATTTTCAATAGAAGTTGGTCTTTAAATGAACAGCTGTCATTTTGTCATAATAATGTAATTAGCACCAACTTGATCTCTTGTAATTTTGGAAGCTAGACATGAATGTAAAAAGATAATTCAGTCAGATTCAAGCCAAGAAGTGTCTGGTTCTGTCTCTTCTCTGGTTTGTGTTACTGCTTTGTAGCTGACACAGGTAACACTGAAATATTCAGCATTTCAATCATACAAGTCAAAATAAAGTATTTTGAAAACAATTTAAAGAATAATTTGTTCCAGCAATTTTCAGATTCTGTTCTAACTTTCCAAAATATGCTACCAAACTTAAGGAAAGGTTTAATTCTGGTTTTACATTAGATGTATCCTGTTCTAGTTAGGCGGTTCGCTGAAACTCTTGTTCTTCTGTTTGTTCAGATAATATAAGCTTGTGGATCATTACTTAGAGCATCCATACCTTTAAAGATGGAGCAATACCTTCTTGGGTTGGATCATTCGAAGTTTACAATTTTGCTTTATTCTTGTAAGCTTGAGCACAATCACATGGCATATGTGGGACAAACAAGGGTATCAGGCCTAGCCAGCATGGTTTCATGAAGGGCAGGTCCTACTTGACCAGCCTGATCTCCTTCTGTAACCAGGTGACCCACCTAGTGGATGAGGGAAGGGCTGTGAGTGTAGTCTACGTAGACTTGAGTAAAGCCTTTGTCACTGTGTCCCCCAGCTTTTTCTTTTTTTTTTTTTTTTTTGGAGAAGCTGGCAGTTCATGGCTTGCTCAGATGTAGTGTTGGTAAAAGCTGACTGGAGGATCAGGCCCAGGGAGTGGTGGTGAATGGAATTAAATTCAGCTGGTGACCAGTCATGAGTTGGTGTTTTGGTGGGTCCTGCACTTCGTTTGCACAATCCTGCAGAATCAGAGTGTCTGGAAAGCTGCACAGAGGAAGAAGATAATAAAATCATAGAATCACAGAATTCTTAGAGATTGAAGGGACCTTTATAGGTCACGTAGTCCAACTCTTGCAGTGAACAAGGACATCCACAGTTTGATCAGGTTGCTTCAAGCCCCATCCAGCCTGGTCTTGAAAGTTTGTAGGAACAGGGTATCCACCTCACTTCTGGGCAACCTGTTCCAGTGCCCCAACACCCTCACTGTGAAAGACTTCTTCCTTATGTTCAACTTAAATATACCCTCTTTAAGCTTGAAACCATTTCTCTTTGTCTTATCACCACAGACCCTGCTAAAGAGTCTGTCCCCTTCTTTCCTGTAGCTCCTCTTTAGGTACTGTAAGGCTGCTGTCAGGTCTTCATGGAGCCTTTTTTTCTCCAGATTAAACAGCCCCAGCTCTTTCAGCCTGACTACATAGGGGAGGTATTCCATCCTTTGGATCATTTTTGTGGCCTTGCAGTGGATGCACTCCAACAGGTCTGTGTCTCTTCTACACTGAAGATTTCACATCTGGACCCAGTACTCCAGGTGAGGTCATACCAGCACAGAGCAGAGAGGCAGGATCGCCTCCTTTGACCTGCTGGCTACACTTCTTTTGATGCAGCTCAGGGTATGGTTGACTTTCTGGGCTGTGAGGGCACATTGCTGATTCATGTCCAGCTTCCCATCCACCAGTACCCCCAAGACCTTTTTGGCCATGCGACAAGCAGTTATCAGAGAAGATGAAGGAAAAATTGTTGAGTACCTCAGCCTTCTTGTCTGTTGTTACCAGCTTGTCTGTGTCACTCACTAGAGGGGTATATACTCTTGGACTTTCTTTCCTTTTCTAATTGTCTCTAGGAGCCTTTCTTTTTCTTATCACCCCTTGCTGGGCCTTGGCTTTCCTGACCGCATCTCTACACAGCCTAGCAGTCTCCTTATACTCTTTAGAGGTACCTGTCCCTGTTTCCATTTCCATGTGTGCATTTTTTGCTTGCTCTCATTTTGACTGGTAGGTCGCAGTTCGGCCATGCTGGTGTCTTGTCTTCCTTCCTGACTTTCTGCACCTCAGGATGGAGAGCTCTTGTGTCCTGAGGAAAGTTTTCTTAAGGTCTGCTAGCTCTGCTCTGCACTTTGGCTCATGAGGAGGTTTCCCAGAACTGGAAATTAGCTTTCCTAAAATTTAGCGCCCTAATTTTACTCTTGTCTCATATTGCTCAGGAGCATGAGCTCCACCATATCACAGTCACTGCAGGCCAGGCTGCTTCCAAATTTGATGTCACCAATCAGTTCATTTGCATTGGTAAACAGCAGGTCCAGTATTGCATGGCCACTGGTGAGGCCATCTGTTGCCTGACTGAAGAAGTTATCCTCACTGCATTCCAGGAGCCTCCTGGATTGCCTACAGCTCATCATGCATTTCCAGCAGATGTCTGAGTGGTTGAAGACCCCCAGCAGGATGTTTACAATTGCGATGCCTCCTGTACCAGGATCTGGGTCTGCTAGCCAACAGTCAGCTGAATGTGAGTCAGCAATGTGCCCAGGTGGCTGAGAAAGTTAATGGCATCCTGGCCTTAAGTTAGATGAGGGGAGGTATAGGTTGGATATTATGAAAAATTTCTTCTCTGGAAGAGCAGTAAAGGATTTGAACAGGCTGCTCCAGGAAGTGGTGGAGTCACTGTCCTTGGAGGCGTTCAAGAGAACAGTAGATGAGGCAATTAGGGATATAATTTAGTAAACATGGTATTGATAGGTTGACCTAGATTCAGGGTCTTTTCTAGCTTTAGTGATTCTGTGATTGTAGACAAAAAGGATTTATGTACTGAATTGAATGGAATACACTAAAGATCACACTAATGCTTTGGCTCTCTGATGACCAAAGTGATACCTCAAGTTATGGTAGCTTTTCTGTAACTACTTTATCGCTGTTAAGAAAAAGATTATTTTACTTGTAGAGTTAGATTTTTCAAGTTTTTCTTTTACCTCGGGGAGGTAAAAGCTGTAAAATTCTTCATTTTGAAGGTGGTTCTTGTATCTCACCTCTAATTGAGAAATAGCGTTCAAATTTCTGTGCCAAATTGTGTGTAAGTGCCCTTCTTTCTTAGTATGTATAGCATTAGTCTGATGCCATGAGAGAATCTAATCCTGCTTTGATCTGTGTGCCTCTTACCTTAAACATCTCAACAGGTGCAGTGATCTGCTCCTCCATTTGCATTTCTTGTATGGCCTGATTATACAGTATGATTTTTGTAAAGCAACCCACTTTCTTTTTCTAATTAGTCCACTGTACATTATTGCCTGGAGTCTTTTGGATGTCTTTTCAAAGAAAAGTATACTTTTAAATCATCTGTTGGTTTCTTTTTAGCTAATAAATTGTTTCATTAATGTCATTTTGGTCTATAAACATAAATCTTAAGAATTATTATTTGTTATTCAGTGCATGTATGTTTACCCTTCACCATTCTCACCATTCTGAAATGGGTTTAGAGCCCTTAAGATTCAGACCTGTATTTTAAAATGTAGTGCATGTGAACTTTCAGCTGTAAGACTGTTTCTTCCATTTTTTAGCCTACACAAAAGAAATACATTTGGATTATAAATCAGATGAGTGTATACTGAATTGAGAGACTTTTCTAATGTCTCTCCAGGGTTTTTTTTTTCACTGGAGTTTGGCATACTATCTGCCTTCGTACCCTTGGTCTTTAGTCTTTAGAGTTCTGATGAACAAGGTGTGAATATTCTGCAAGTGGACATCATGCATAGAAAAAGAGACAGTGTTCAGTCTGCCCAATTGTGAGAGTCTTATGTAAGATGGTTAATAAATACTGAAATAAGTTTCAGCTTTGCAGTGGACCAGTAAGCATTTGCAATATGGGAGAACTAGAGACAGCACTTTATTGTTTCAAAATCTGGATTCATACAGATGTGATTTCCAGAATCTTGGGGATTCTGGTAGACAAGAAGCTTGTCTTGAGACAGCAGTGTATGTGTGCAGTCCAGAAGGCCAACTGTATCCTGGGCTGCAGCAAAAGAGGGGTGTCCAGCACAGCAAGAAAGAGGATTGTCCTCTTCTGCTCTGCCCTTGTGAAGTGCTGTGACCAAGCCTGAGGCCCCCAACACAAGAACGATATGCAGCTGGTAGAGTAGGTTCTGAAAAGTCAATGAAGATTATCAGAGGGTTGGAGCACCTCTACTCAAAAGAGACTGAGGGGATAGGTCTTGTTCAGCCTGGGAAAGGCTTTAGGGAGACCTTAGTGTGACCTTTCGGTACTTGAAATGAACTTATTTAAAAAGATGGAGAGCAGCTCCATCAGTGGTAGGGCACGGGGAAGTGGTTTAAAAGAGTAAAGATTTTGATTAGACATGAGAGAGGAGGGCAGTGAAACATTAGTATAGGCTGCCCAGAGAAGCTGTGGATGCCCCATCCCTGGAGGAGTTCAAGGACAGGTTGGAGGGCATCCTGAGCAGCCTGAATTGGTGGGTAGCAGCTGGGAGTGGAACGTTTTTTAAGGTCCATTCCAAACCCAAGCCCTTCTGTAATTCTTTTTTAATCCTTGCAGAGCTTGTTAAGTACATGGATAGGGGGGAAAAAAAAAAAAAAGAAAAAAAAAAAAAAGTTGCTTGGTGCTTGGACATATTTTTCTCCCACATTCACCTGCTAAAAGTCTGAGGAATATATACATTTGTATAGCTTAAGTAGATCTTTAGTGATAAAGAAAGTTTGAACATTTTATTGGTAGAGGAAAACAGAAAAGATGTGATTTCCTCAATACAGCTAAATTAATGTATAGGATGTTCCTAAATTCATAATAAGCTAAATAAAATTTCAAAAACATATGAAAAGTAAAGGCTGTATTTTTGAGGTGCCTTTATATACTGAAAAGCTACAAAGGTACTGAATATCATGAGGTATTCACTAAAGAAAAAATAATTCGTGGAAGTTTGAACCATACATTCCCCAATACAAACTGAGAAAGAAATACCAGTTTAGATTGTTCTGGACAAAGCTGATATATACTGATATGAGAAAAAAAAACTATAGAAGTGTAGTTTTAAAATGTGAATTTTCAACAGGATTAAAGAAGAAAATATTGCTGAAGTTTAAAATGTCAATCTTAGTTATTTAATGTAGTTGCTGCTAAGATTATTACCTTTAAAATAGTAATGTGTGACTTAATTTCTCTTAAACTAGTGTTTCCTTCCAGTGCCTTTAATAATCAAATAGATGTCAACAAGTTTTCAATTAAATTTTATAGGAAGTACCACCTCCTTGTAATAGATGCATTCACAGTTTTGATCCAACATTTCAGTTCTTCACTATACTTAATTTACAGAACTGTTTTGTGAGTCTATTAGAAGTAATACTTCTTTGAAAGCAGGACAGGATGTTCAGAAAATTAGGGCTTCTGTGCGTTTGCCATAAGTACAAATTAAAACTAAAGGAACAGAGGCTTTAAGTGATGTTTCTGTACTGAACAAAGTCACTGTACGAGGATGTCAGTTGTTTTGGTTGATGGAAAACCTTATTGTTCCTAGCTTGTCCTAAGTAGTCAATGTTTCTTGGTTTGTTAAAAAAATATTTCAGTTAATGTCTAGTGTATTAAAAGTATTTGAAAGTCTGAAACCCAGGACAGGTATTTTTTGTGTGAATTCATCTGTTCAGATTCAGTCTATAAAAGTGAGGAGAATCCAAATTCTCTCTGTAATGTTAGTCACTGCGATTTGTTAATGGGTGACAAATGAGAACAGTGTTCCAGTCAGACTTACTTTTAATGTAAGCCAAAAATAAGAATGACATGAGGACACGGAGTTTAGAATACTTCCACTCTTCACAGAGGTAATTATCTGAAGAACGTGTTGCATTCTTACATCAGAACAATCTTTCAGTTCACATCTGGGCATGTTTCCACTTTTCTTTGAGCACTTTGTGTTCCTTATTCACCGACTGGTCCTGCATGGCTTAGCACGAAGACTGAAAGAAAACAATGTTGAGATCAGAGCACTTTTTCTCCATCACAAATAAATGTAATTCTTGAGTTGCCTCTTTTTTCATCATTCAGCAATTCAGAACAATTGAGCATAGGACAGAGGGATAATACAAACTCCCAGATATAATTAAAATCCTCAAATGGTCTTCATAATCACCTAACAATATTAACAGTAAATCAAATCTCCAGAACTCATGTTTATTTGGAAACTAGAGAAAATAACACATTAATCTTCTGTGCCAAAACAATCTAATGTGTGCACTGTATTTGTTCATACGTGCTCACATACATTCATATTCTCTTTATGGTTTGTGGGTAAGGAACCCTTTAAATGCAAAGTGTAAAGTATTAAGCATTTGTGTATGGAAGAGCTGGAGCTGGAGTTTCTTTTTGTCAGAGTAGGTGGATAATAATGGAAGCAAGAGGTTGAATGTTCATGAACTCATTTGCAAAGCTGACAGGAGTGCTGCTGGTAAATGTTGCTGTTGGCAGCGATCGCTGGCAAAGAAACCGCCATTTCTTTTGTTCAATAACCAATGTAAAAACTGAGCAGAGAACAGCATCTTTCAACAACAGCTTTATTTTAGATATATTTTCTCTGTTTTTATCAGAAGGATGTAGATATTGTTGACAGTTTTATTAATACAGCATTCATATCATTTCATCCCAATCAATAGAATATTCTTTTTTTCATTTAAAAATATGGTGATTGCAATGTGTATACCACTTTTCAGACTAGTTCTATTTTGTTGGTACTTTTGTGATTTGGTGGTTTCTGAATATGTTGATTTTTATGGATTTCAGTCATTATTTCATTTATTTCTATCTTTGCTAAGTGCATAAAATTGCAATATATTTTCAGTGTCAGTGCTGCAACTCTACATTGTTGAAATGGTTAGATACCTTCTTCCAGGTGATTTGGAAATGCAAGTCTCAGCAATGGATTTCACTTCCAAGTCTTCTGTCAGTGGCTTTTTTTTGTTGTTTTTTGTTTGTTTTGTGAGGATTATTTGAAGAATGATTCAAGACAAAGCAAACCAAATAGAGGAATTATTTCTGAGCTCTGGGTTTGAAGTAATCTCTTTTTGAATTATTCATAAAAATGTTTATGTGGCCATTAAGTCCTTTCTCAGAATGGCCAGTTACAGCAGTATAGCTTCGAGATGGTGGTAAAAAATCAGAAGCTCTTAGAGTTTTGATACTGTATTTACTCTTTTTCATAGCAGAAGAATCTCCCATTACTTCCCACATCTGATTTCCTTTGTTATTTCCCAACTTTTCATTTAGCAGCCCTATTAGCCAAGGAATACACTCTAGGGTCTTCTGTGCAGCCAGGCGGTTCTGTTTGAATAATTGCTGGAAGTCCGTTTTGTATAGTGGAGACATTCCTAATTAATGCAGACTTTCCGACAAAAACCATTCACACCATGTCATGTAAAATAATATAGTGTATTACTTGATGCTAAGCAACTTCAGGAATATTGCAATTTGTAGGGGCTTTTTTTATGAAGCTCTCATGCCAGTACCTCCTGTTCTACAGTTATCATTTCTGAATGTCCTCTCACTTGAATAAACACTTGTTACCAGCATAAACAATTACCTATACTGAGGAAGCTGTTAATTTAAGAACGCTTGTCTGCTTCACCACATTTTCTCCCAACACTTCAGTGACATTCTTTCCCTAAAAATTTGTGAATTCCTAATTTTGTTAGCAGATGCTACTTAGTTTATTAAGAGTTTATAAGAAAATTATTGATAGCATAATTTTTTCAATATGTAACTTATATTCTGCCCACTAGATGACACTCTAGACAATTATATTTTTGGGTGAATCTCCATTACTTCTAATGTTTTGTTTCAGATTAATGCTGAATCTAGAATTTTCTAATCTATCAAAGCACTGTTTATTTTATTCAGCTGGGAATTGCTGTTTTCGCTAGGTGTCAGCTGATACGTCTGTTAAATATTATTTTATTATCATTATTATGCTCTTTGTATCTATTGTCACACTTTCAGAGTGACCTGTGTATTTTGCTGAATCTAGGCTATTAACTTGTTAACAAGATAAGAAATAATTGTCATAATTTTTATGTTTAGGGCTTGCGTTGGGTATTTTTCAGCTAGCTCCATGAATATCACTTCCACTTGCTCTTCATTTTAACTGTGCTGTGTTATATAGTGACACATTTAACAAAAAAAAATCCTTAAATTCAAAGTGCAAATGGCAGTATTTTCCTAGAAAGTCCATCTCTTTCAGTCCAATAAAACAGCACTGACTGTAGCAGTTGTTTAGTAATATTCACAATGTTGTGTATATCATGCAATGAACTGAACTGAAATTTTCTTAATTTATACTTTAACAAGACTTTACAAGACTCTTGTTAACTCTGTAAGTGATGTGAAATCTGCATAGAATCCCTGGAATTGTCTAATCTGATCTCATGATATTCTAGCAGTACTGTCTTATTATATACATCTTTTTTAAGTACATATATGTCTGTGGAACATTACAGCATGAGACATATTTAGAAAATATTCCTGCAGCCCTCCTGATATCTTAAATTGCTTCTGCTTGCTTCACTCTGCACACAAAGATGCTGTAAGTGCTGTTCTGTAGCAATGTACCCATAGTGAAGTAGTTACCATTGTCCAGAGATACCAGTTAGTAAGCAGGACTTTATTTCACCTTCCCAATATCCTTAGCTGGTACTACTGTAGGGGCAAGGTCCTTGTATCATTAGAGTTAATTCTATGTCAGTGAGCTCATTGAATTCCTTTTGATTTTATTTAGAATTGGATAACTTAATATAAAATTAGTGGGAACATCAATCCACTGTTGCCTTGTTAAAGCTTACTTTCCAAGATTCAGGAATAGACTCATATTTAGCATTGCATATCCTGGAAATGTACTTGAAGATTAACTTTGTAGGCAAGTGACTTCTTTAGAAGCAGAACTTGTAGTTTTCCTAGTGAGTGCAGTGAAGTGAGGAAGTCTGCAATAATCTAATAGTATTTTATTGACTTCAGTTACTGACATCCTGAACTACATATCTAAAGCAGTTCAGTCGTTCTTTTAGTTTTCTAGACTGCAATTACTGATCAATCACATCTACAAATTATTTCTCAAGGCTCTATTTCCTTTAATATAACTTTTTCCTAAAGCAGCTCTTTTACACTGCTTTTTTAGCAGGAAGTCTGCTTTTTGGGGATTTCAGATTGGCTTTGAATTAATGGAACTCTGAAATCATAGAGACCTGCTTTGTCTCCGATTTGTTTGTTTATTACCTCTCTTTAAGTCCCTTATTAGACAAAAAATTTTTACAGAATATAGAGAAGTCTGGTTAGCAGTTAATCCAATGAGATAGGTTTTATGCTTAACTCTGTTGATGTTTCAGTTTTTCTTGTTTCTGAATGAAATCCTGACAAAATTGAAATCAATGTGAGTCATATGAATTGAATTGGATAAGAAGTCAATAAGAATTGACTAGAAGACAAAAAAGACTTTACTATATGCATTAGGTTCTCAACCTATAAATTTGGCTATTTTCATCCACACTTCAACACGCTGCTGTTTTATGAATCACTTGATTGTGTTCTGTAAAGGATGACCATCAAATCATAAATTTCTACAAAATGATTATTTTTTTTTTAGTTCATACTGTTAGTCTCTTTAAAATGCAAAGTAATGCAAGTAAAGATACACGTACTGCATATCTGTCTGAGTCCACTAGCAGATTGTTTTACTAAACAACGGCAACATTTGCAGAATTCAATTCCTTTCTGTTGGTGGTAAAACTGTTCTTTTGAAGAGGCAGTTCCTTTAATCATAATAAAAGAGAGGAATATAATTTCTGGGTTTGAACTCAATTTGTTCCAACGCTCTGTTAACCACATGCCAACCTAACAGTTCTTCAGAATTTTATCAAATCATAATGTAATTTCACTATGTCAAAAATGATAAATAGAAACATAGGCTTTGCTTTTTGGCTATAATGAAAAGAGTAGTTAAGGAGCATTTAAGCAATAAATTAATGGCTGACCCACAGATCTCAGGAACAAATTTAACAATTTGCATTCTTAAAAGGTTTTGTTATAAGACTTTGACATTGAGGAAGCATTCTCAGGTACCAGATTTATTTGCGACCATTTTAAAGCTGATTTTTTTATGAGTTATGTAATTCTGTATTTAGAATCCAAGAAAGGCCTGTAAAATAAGTAACATTCTTCAACCTTGAATTGGAATACCTTAGGTATTTTTCTGCTATTGTTGTCCCTTCCATTAATCAAATGCATCTCAGTGGCCGCAAGTTTGGTGGCTGGTCATAACTCTGTATAGTCTGACTTTATATTTGTATCACTTTTAGCATTCATTTTCATGACGTGTATTTTAAAGAATACTTATGCTTGAGGAGTTAATTTTGCAAAAGGAAAATGGCTGCATATTTACCTAACTGCTTACATATTAGTTGTAGTTGAAATTGCAAATCATACAATGGCTGTTTGTCAACTAAAGTAAGATTGCTTAAATTGATTATATGTATTTCTTTAAATATTTGACTACTTAAATTTCTCTTTTCTTTTTTTATTCCAGAATCGAATGGAAGAGAGCAAAGCACTCTTTAGAACAATTATCACATATCCATGGTTCCAGAACTCTTCAGTCATTCTGTTCTTAAATAAAAAGGATCTCTTAGAGGAGAAAATTATGTACTCCCATCTAGTTGATTATTTTCCGGAGTATGATGGTAAGTGTACCTACATCAGAACTCATTCTCTATTAACACTGCAGTACTGACAAAATGTAATAATAATCATAAAAAAACAAAACAAAACAAAAACAAACAAACAAACAACAAAAAAAAACAGGAAAAAACCTTTGCAATCTATAATCATCTCATCTTTTAAAAATGAGATTGAAATCTTTTGTACAATTTTTAGATTGCTATGATTTCATTTTCTACTGTCTATAGGGGGACAGTACACTTAATAACCAGTTCTTCATGGGAAATAGTTAATTTTTAGATGAGTATTATCTTGTTGGCAATGGACTGGATTCTGTTTATTTTCATAAGTTGGAGTGAGTATTGGAACTGAAGTGTAAAAGCTAAAAATAAATGAAAACACATTCCTTGTTTTACACATTGTCTCACATAGTCTTTACTTGAGGCTCAGTTTTGTTTAAGGCTGTGTGCCTGAGAGTTGTTACAAGCAGTGAACAGGCTGCAGGATCAGATTTTATTAATAATGAGTGAATTTAGTTTGATAGGGTGGGAGAAAACTGGCAGTTGAATAGAGAAGAATCTTGTTCTTTAAAGTTTATTTCCTATGACAAACTCCTTAGATGACATCCTAAGGGTGAGAAGACTCTACAAGACACTGTGTTATCAACACTGAAATTGAGATAACACCTGTGTTAATGCTTGTCTAGAAAAAAACAGGCAATATTCAATCACTCAGTTCAGGGAAACCCTATTTCTCCTGCCATCTGCCATGGGTGAGGGAAAAAAAATAATTCAAGAGTGGTAAAGCTGTTCAGACATGAAAGTCTTTGAGTCCTTGATTCTTGATTCTACAGTTCTTGCTGGACTTAACTCCACTGATAAGATTATGGTTTGATTTGATTTCTTCTGGTAGCAAGGTGGGGTTTCAGTCTGTGGCTTGCACAGGTCATGATGCAATGTCCTTCACTGTTCCAGTTTACTGACAATGTGAGAGGTGTGCAGATTTGGGAAAGTGGATCACTTCTCCTTTCTGTTTTCCTGTTTCACAGCTCAATGGAGAAGGTAGCATAAGGATGAGAACTGCAAGCCAGGGTGGCAAATTGGGGTGATTTAAATTACTCTAAGCAGTTCTGTTGCAAAGTATTAAAACCATGGGAAGAAGGACAAAGATATGCTCAAAGAACAGTGTATCACATGAAGGCATTCTTTCATGGTTAGTACTAGAAGACTTGACACACAATTGAAGAGCTGGGAGAGGGGACAAAGACATTTCACTGTTAAAGAAGTTCAAATATTGAATTGGCTGTAACAAAACAGATTTTATCTTCTTAATTACCAGGACCACAGCGGGATGCACAAGCGGCCCGAGAGTTCATCCTGAAGATGTTCGTGGACCTGAATCCAGACAGTGACAAAATTATCTACTCCCACTTCACATGCGCTACAGACACAGAGAATATCCGCTTCGTCTTTGCTGCTGTCAAGGACACAATCCTACAGTTAAACCTGAAGGAGTACAACCTGGTCTAACTGTGCCGAGGAGGCCCTCCAGAGCCACCTTTGTGTGATTGAAGATATACAGGAGGGACTGTATTATCTGTGAAAACAATTTGCATAATACTAATTTATTGCCGGCCTAGACTCTGTGAATCTCCACAGAGTTTGCAGTTAATATTATGATTTTATTTAAACTACATAGAGGAAAACCAAAAGATGCTGAAGTACATTCACAGCACATTTCCTCATTTTTTAGGCAAAACCTTGTGATTCAATGTATTTGAAATTCTCAGTCGTACACTTATAAAGGATAGCAGATTTCTGCTATCCTTTATATAGAGCAAAATCAAGCTTGTTTCCCATTTCCCTAACCCCTTCTCTTTCCCGCCTTCCTCTTCTCCCTTATCTTTTAAAGGTACAATGGCCTTTTTTTCCCAGTTACATTCATGAGTAAAAACATTTTCTGGTCAGGAAAATACTGTCATCAGAATTCATCAAAGCATTTTAACTTCACAGTATGTACTTCTCTGAAGGATCAAAAGTATGGATACTGTGATTTTTAAATTCTTGACATGAGTGTTTTCATTCTGTCTTTTACGACTAGAGTATTGAGATTACAAAGTAGAATTACAGTTTTGTATGAGTACTAAACTATTTTCATTGTTTGAAAAGGTGCGTTGAAGACAGTAATGAAATAATTAAAACACAGCTTAGGATGTACGTTGAATATGATAGAATCTCTTTTAAATTGCCATGTGCCATTTTTTTCTCTCTTCTTTTATTCACGAATGCCAAACAGAAATGTCATAGACACTACACTTTCCCCAGTGGCTACAGCCTGAAACAGTGTTCTTTTTTCCTTCTTTGGCTGTGTTTTTTTTTTTCCTTAACTCTATTTAAGCATTGTTTTCTTTTTTTTGTTTTGTTTTGTTGTTGTTTTTTTTCACAGTAGAAAAACTATTTTTATTATATCAAAATAATGTTGCCAAATCTGGCTTTTATAAAATGGATAGTCTTGAAACATCAGATACTAATTGAAATGCCAAACTGATGAGTTGGGAACTGACCTGATTGAGTCAACTGCCAAATGATAAACAAACAATATCAGCTCCTATGTTCCCTTTATCAGAAAGTGTTCAATTTTCAAATACCAAAAACAACAGTGTGCATGAGTGGGCTACAAGGTGCACCACTCACGTGCATATGGTCTGCTAATTTACAGACAGTTCGAGTCTCTCCTTATGTCAGATATGGCATGAGATTGTTTTCTGTGATAATATCAAGGCACATTTAGTTGTACAACAAAAAAATATTGATGGGGGATCACATACAGGAACCTTTCTTGATAAGGTTGCTTGTTAACTCATTCACAGACATTTGATAGGCTTTCATGCAAAATAGCCTCTCTCAATGTTCTTTAGAAAAGATGTAGTAATGTAAATGATACAGTGAAAAAAATCATTCTTGAAATTTTAACGTGCAATTTTTTTAACAACAAAAACGCAGCACACATTGATGAGCCTTTATTCTGCAGCTTAGGTTAAAAGGTGTTTTTTGATCAGGTGCATGATTGCTAGCAAGCTACAGAAGACTCAGAGATCAGGCATGTAATTAGATTGATTATCTGCATTGCCAAGTAGCACTAGAATGCACTTAACACAGAAATTTCTGCCTCATAGCAGCAAGTGGGAGGTGGAAAAAAGAATGGCTTATTAATTGATTACCAAAGTTAACAGTAAATACTAATGAGACGTTTTTCATCCTTAACCCTCCCAAGTCCAAAACAACAGTAATAAGAAGAGTTACTATTTTTTGGTCCCTCATGAAACACCTTGTAATTTAAAACTGGTTGTAGGTATAGTGCAATTATGAATGCTATAATCATTGTACATACATCTATATATATATATATGGCAGCATCCATATTGGCTTTGTAATCATTAATTTTTGGCAAATTGAATGTGCTGTATTGATATGTATCTATGTAATTGTATTGTATGTCTTATAGCTAATTCACATTTTAAATAATGTTATTTTATTTACTTTTTTTTTTTTAAGAGAGAAGAATGTAAATTTTGTCAGTTTATTTCTGACTAGGGATTTGTTGTTTTTTATTTAGAAAACAAAAAAATTACTATAGTACAGAGCGGTACTAGCATCGTGCTGTATAAAATCATTTGCACATTCCTGAGTAGAAGTAAATTGGAGACACCCAGACAGAGGCCATTCACATCTGAATCTGCTTAAAGCTTGTCAGGGCTTTGTACAGATGTGGAAACCAGTTTTGTGAGGAGAATGTAAGCTGTTAGATCTGGGATTGGAACATAAGCTCTTTATATTTGACAGATTTGCATTAGGTTACTTTTACTTTCTGAGAACCTTTTATTAGAAAAGTGAGTTTAGAGATGATTCAAGCCACTGCACGTAAATACTTGTGGGTATATGCTGTTTCCCTAAAAAACAACAAACAAACAAACAAACAAAAATAACCCAGAACATCAAATGAATTAAACAATATTGTAGGAATTCCAGAAACTTCAGATAACAACCAAAACATCACTATTGTTAACAACTATAAGATGTTAAAGCTTTTTGCTTAATAAAGATAAAGCAGATGAACGTAGGTTATAAAAAGTGACACTGACATTCTAAATAGGTGATCAGAGCACCTACTGTAATATACAGCATTACAGAATTGGTCCTGATATTGCTATTAATGCAACAGAGCTTCTTGTTTTACAATTCCACAGCTGATAATAGCCCTTCTTTTAACCTGGGAATGCATTGGCCGTGCTGGACGTATTGATATAAATAGAACTGTGGCCAGAGAGAGGGAGGGAAAAAAAGCCAGTGGTGTCTAACTGAGGTTTGATTTGGTGTTTTTTTGTTTTATTTTGATTTTTGTTGTGGAATATTAGGTCTGGGAGAAGCACATGTTGTTTCAAGTTTTGTATAAAGCAAAACAAAAGTTTACTCATGCTTTGTAGTTATATTGTGATTGCAAAAGTTTTAAAGAGTGTGTGCCACTGGTCTTCTTCTGGTGTATTTTAAGTAAGTTGAACCTGTGGCAATGTTTAGATCATTTGAGCATGTTGTGGAAAAAAAAAAAAAAAATAGTCAGCATGCCAAGGCAAGCTTTACACAAATCACCTAACACAGCATTGCAGTGTGACAGTTTACAAAAACATTTCCTTTTTAAATGACACAGCTGTTCCCACTTGCAATATACTGTTGTTGTTGTTGTTGTTGTTGTGTTGTTGTCGTTGCTGTTTTAACTGGTGATTTCTACTATGCCTTATAGTACTTGAGTCCAGAAGTTTGTGCCTCTAACATGAAGCTGTAGGCAAAAATAAGACAGAAACCCTTTTAACTTTGCCAAAATTATGTGATTTCTTTGAATGTCATGAATGGGTGAGGAGGGAAGGAAAACGTCTTGGTAACCTGTGTATTCTAGATGTTCGCTAGCACAAGAAAGCTGTAATATATGTGTTTTACAGAAACCTTAAACTTGCCTTTTTCACTAATTATCTGGCACTGTCCTTGCATATGTAGGATGATGCAGCTATAAGGGCAGTTTACTTTTTATATTTATGACTCTTTTGATTGTCGAGGTGTATGAACTGTAATTTTTAATCATACTGCCACATGATTGTGAATCAGTTTTTTAAGTTTGAAAGTGGAGGAGACTTTTTATGCTGGATATCAGTCAGAATTGACTGCATGAGTTGCAAAAACTTAAATGGGGGGAAAAGGGCTGCATATAAAGATGTTGCTAGGCTCTCAGCCTTTGGATGTAAGGGTCAGAAGATTTTCAGATTACTCAACCTAAGGACCCTCTCCTTGTTATACATTCTTCATGAAAGAATGACATATTAGGAGAAAACGAGACATGTTAACCCACATGAAAAATAAAATTTACCCAAATTATTTATTATATGTGCTGCTGTTCTTGAAGCTCTGTGCATGGTTATCCTGCATACTGTAAACTAATGAAGTGTGCACAGCACATTAACAAGGCCTACAAATGACCTACCTCTAGCTAAGAGACCAGTAAAATAAATATGTTTTGAAGAGACCATCAGAAGATAGGAAATTAAAATGGACATGATTTATGTAGTCAACTACTGTAATTTAGAAATTTCATGCTTTTGTAAATACAGTCCCTCTTTTGACATAAACCATACATTCTAAAATTTAGTATGCATTAAACAACTAAAGTCATCTGTCCTTGTCTAATTTGTTAGTTTAGTAGAGGTCTTGCAAAATTGTATGTTTTGTGTGAGGAGTTACTGATATTTCCTCTTTTTTGTCTTATATTTACCCATAACACTTTGAGTTGTATCAGTCAAAACAGAAACATTTCCATGTAATCAGTAATCCAGTCATTATCTAGTTAAGGGGATATTGCTGTAAGTTTCACTCAAGCTTTTTCACAGTAGCCATGCTGCAGGGAAAAAAAAAAAAAAAAAAAAAAAAAAAAAAAAAAAAAAAAAGAGGAATGAAGGGGAATTTTGAAGACAGTGTAAAAATACAAGATAAATCAGATCAATCTTACTGTAAAGCTGTGGGTTTGGTTTTTTTTTCTTGAAATACAGTCTAAGCTGAAGCCTGTTGCTGGTTTCCTCATTTACCATGCTGTAGGAAATCCTTATTTGACCAATTTTTTTAATTATTATAATGGGGGTGGGGGTGGGGATATCAGATACATTTTTAAACTTGCAGTATTTAAAAATAAAGATCATATTTGCTGTTCTTAATGTGTCGTTTAAATGCACGTATTGCCTGTTGTTTCAGGCATAGAAATTGTTGGGTTGTTGGGGTTTTTTTTTTGTCTTTTTTTTTCTTTTTGGTGGGTTGTATAATTACTGCCCCTCAGAAGTGTTCCTGGTTAAAAAGTATTTTTGGCCATAACTTTGTACTACAGCATCCTAATTCCTGGAAATCTAGCTTTTCTTTTATATTGTTTCGAATTATTGTTCTCCCAAAATGTTTCTTATTATGATAAGTGTTGGATGGATGTATTTTTGTGTGATTACTTTTTAATTACATATGCTTTGTCTTCAGTATCCAAATCTTGAAATTTCCAGAATATTACAGCCAGAAAGTTTGAAACGCTTAAGATTTGGTGAACTGTGGTCATTACGAAAAGTATCACTAAATGGCTTTTTTGGCTTGTGTATAATGGAAACATTAACAGAAAACTTTAAGAATGTTCACTTTTTTAAGCATTTGGCTAATGCTGACTCCACTGCAAGAGTAGAGTTTTTTTGATCATTTTGTTTGCCTAAGTAAATATAGGAATAGTGGAAAGATGCCTACATGTTGCATTTCAGCTCTCTGGCTTGTATCTGTTCAGCAGTCAGAGAATCTCAGACTTTGGTCGCAGAAAAAGTGTAATTCCAGGCCACTTACAAAAATGAGCTTCTTCTCTACTGTGTGATTACAACAGTTTAAATAACATTCTTGGAATTCGATTAATTTTTATAAGTAAGGACTTCAGTGAATTGCTATTGATTTCTCTTTCCTGTTGCAGAATATAAGGGAAAAAGGAACTGTAAGGAAGAATTTATTTTACCTCAGTGAAGAAAACATCACTTACATGATGTTACATTATGTAACATCAGTGCCTGCATCTCAGCTGCATGATCCTTTACCTCTCCTTTGTGTCAGCCTGGTCAAAAAACAAACCAAAATCCACTCTTTTTTCTCTTCATTCTTGGCTGTTTTAGCAGCCTTGTTTCCAGAGTTTTGAGCTAAGTAACAGTTCAGACAAATTCTAACCCAAGTAAGTGGAAGAGGCAGAACTCTATGCCCAGAAAGTTTAGAAGTCTGGGGAAAAATGGGGGAAGACTTCCCTCCTTTTAAAACCTAACCATGAAATTTACATTTAGCACACTCATTTTATGCACTCCAGGGGTGACTAGCTGCTCTGGTTGGGAAAGATCTCAGTTTGAAAGCTCTTCATTGCATTTTCATCCAGGAAAAAAGAACTTTAAAGAGATATAAAGAAAAGGAAAACCTCTTTGTAATTATTCCCATTTAAGATGCTTCTGTACATGCATTCAAAACCCAACTAAAAGTCAGACTGAAGCCAACAAGTCATACTTGCTGTTAGGCAAGTATAAGAAGTGGGCTTTCAGTGATTACCAGCAGACAAGTAATTAATTAACTAAATTCCTTCTTCAGATATTCAGAATGCCACCTTGCAGTTTGTGACATTCAAAGCTTTGTCAGATGCTCCTTCTCCTCTCCCATTCCCGCTTCTCCATCACACTCATTGCTTTCTGACTTCCAAAGAAAACATTTCCATAGTACTGCTTCATGTATGTACTTTCCAGAATACTTTCTGATCCTTCTGAATTAGGTGTGAATTGCTCTGCTCATACTGAATAATTGAAGAAGTGTGGATAACACAGCAGAAGGCCTGCACTTCTTGCTTACTACACATTCCTCCTGCTATTTTGTTCTGATTATTCTTCTGTATCTTACTTTTATCCTCTTTGTCATAAAGGAGTTGGATGAAGT
This sequence comes from Phasianus colchicus, assembly GCF_987193195.1. Lineage (NCBI taxonomy): Eukaryota > Metazoa > Chordata > Aves > Galliformes > Phasianidae > Phasianus > Phasianus colchicus. The sequence continues at coordinate 54,152,503 of NC_143476.1, forward strand.
ATCAGATTAAGTTTTGGCAGTGATCACAGAATTGATTGTACTTTCTAAATTAAAGAATAATAACTTCAGAAGGTTCCCATGGTCAGTGGAAGAGCCAGTTAACCTTCTGGACACACACTGTAGAAAGCAAAACTATATTTACAATACAGCTGAAGATTAATGTGGGCCAAAGTGGGCCAAAAATACCTATTTTAATATTTCACATTGTCAATAGAGAATTGTATTTCTCACTGAAAATTCATTTTTTTCCTACAGTCCTCTGTGAGGTGGTTGATGCAATGACCAGACTGGCACTCAAGTGAAGAGATGCATTAACTTTGACAATAAGTTCAAATGTATTCCTGCAGAAATAAGCTATTACATGTGATTACTTTATATGATGCTAACAGAAAAGGATGACTTGCATGCAGTAAATAACAGTAAATAATATTGCACTTTTATACGTTTATGATAAAGAGGAATCACTCTCCCTAAAAATAAAATTCCATTTATCTCAAGATGAAGTATTTGAAGTCTCTTAACAACTGTCAGCTAAATGTGCACATAATTTTGATTATTGTGTGCAAGAGGCTAATTTGTCAGCACATGCTGTAGAATGTTTGCTTTATTCTGAGTGCTGCTTTTGGAATGCCAGAACAATGTGTATATCAAAATCCTAATTTCTCCTTTTCTCAGGAGAATATGGAAGGAACAGACATTGATGTCTTCACAGTTATTGATAAGACTTGATTTATTCTATGTTAAGAAACTGCAGTGTTAAAGTCTATAATTAAGGTTTTTCTGCAAGCCCTTTATAACTTCATTTTTTTAATAGACATCACCTAAGATGAGCAACCTGAGTATAGTTGTTAGGCAATTGTTAACTTCATCAAGTTTGATAACTTCCCTTGCCTAGTGATCTTTTGACACCCTCTCTAAGAGATTTCTATAACATCATCTAATTTGTCACAAAAAAAAAAACAAACAAAAAACCCAAAATCCCACAGTAGTGCATGTTAGCATCTTTTTATTCACTGCTTTCCTGTTTAAGAGTTCAGTAAGAGATACAGTAGCTGAGTGCTCAAAACAGTGCCTTGAAAGCACAACAGAGGAATAATTTAATGCTGCAAGGCATGGAAGGCAGATCTTGCATTGCTGGTCAAGTAAATGAAACTGATTTCACTAGTAAACCTTCAAAATATGTATAAATCAATTACTTTGTCTAAACATTAGAAAATGGCTGCTGTAGTGTAGTAGATGATCTTCTTAATTCTCAATTATGGAAGAGGTTCTTGTATGCTAGGCTATAAAAATGTACGGCAAATAACTTTCTACATCTCTCCAGCACATAATGTCTGGATATGCTGTTAAAGAGAGCCACAAGTATATTCACTATTTATTCTTTTACTGCACAGCAGGTGAAAACAGAGGTCTCATTCACTAGAAATTTAATACAATGGCATACAAGCTTCACTGCTGCAGACTTCATTTTCTGCAACCTATTCATATTCATTTAGCTTTTCCTTTAAATAATTCTGTGCTCAATCCATTGCTAAATTCACAGAATGAAAGATTCATTTTTTGTCCTGGTGAACTTCACAAAGGCAATGAAAAACCTTAGAGGAGGCTTTTTTTAGTGCTGATCACCTGAAATTTCTCAGAAATTTCTTCATTACTTGCTAGTTCATGTACTGTAAGTCACAGAGGTTGAAGCATTAGTGTGAGGAAAGCAGAGAAATCACAGAGATGGAAGTCTGTCTTGAGTAGACTGACTCAAGCCCATGTAGTGTGATTTGCAATGCTAGCAACTACTTGGAAATTCCTACATTACATACTGTTGTCACTGTGACCTTCTGTGCTAGTTGTGAACCCAAGTTCCTCAAGGGTAAAAAGTTTAGCAGGAATTCTTTGCATATGATGCAGAGCAAGAGTAGTTCTGCTCTCATAGTGGAGCAGAATTTCTTCACAACAGACAGCTCCTTCATTTCCTTTCCCTCTCATTTTCACTAAAAACAAAACAAAACAAAACAAAACAAAAACAAACAAAAAAAAAACTCCAAAAAAAAACTTCAGAAAGAACTAAGAAGGCTAATAACTTAGTACACACACAATACAGGCAATAGACTTCTAGAATCATAGAATGGTTTGGGTTGGAAGGGACCTATAAGATCATCTAGTTTCAACCCCCTGCTATAGGCAGGAACCTCCCACTATACCAGGTTGCTCGAAGCCCCCCCAGCCTGGCTTTGAATGCTTCCAGGAAGGGAACATCCACAGCTTATCTGGGCAACCTGTTCCAATGTCTCACCACTCTCACAGTAAAGTGTTTCTTCCTAATATCAAGTCGAAATCTACCCTCTCCCAGTTTAAATACATTTCTCCATGTCCTGTTGCTACCTACTCTTATAAAACTTCCTTCCCAGTTATCCTGCAGACTCACTGGGCTGCCAGGGCACACTGCTGGCTCATGTTCAACTTGCCATCAGCCAGAGATCCCAGAACTCTTTCCATGCAGCTGCACTCCAACCTCTCTACCCCCACTCTGTACATAGATTCAGAATTGTCCTGTCTCAGCTGCAGAATCTGAGACTTGCCCTTGTTAAACTTCATGAAACTTGTCATGTTAAACTTCACATTCTCCTAAATTTGTTTTGATTACATATAGAATCATAGAATCACTAAGGTTGAAAAAGGCCTACAAGATCACCCAGTGCAACCGTCCACCTATCACCAATATTTCCCACTAAACCATGTCCCTCAGTACAACATCTAAACATTTCTTGAAAACCTCCAGGAACATTGACTCCACCACCTCCTTGGGCAGCCCATTCCAGTGCCTGATCACTCTCTCAGAGAAGTATTTCCTAACATCCAACCTGAATCTCCTCTGACACAACTTGAGGCCATTCCCTCTAGTTCTATCTCTGGTTACATGGGAGAAGAGGCTGACCTTCACCTCACCACAGTCTCCTTTCAGGTAGTTGTAGAAAGGTATAAGGTCTCTCTTGAGTCTCCTCCAGACAAAACAATCCCTGTCCCCTCAGCTGGTCCTCATAAGACCTGTGCTCCAAACACCCCAACAGCTTTATTGCCCTTCTCTGAACACACTCCAGGGTCTCCATGTCTTTCTTGAAGTGAGGAGCCCAAAACTTAACACAGTAATCATGATGCAGCCTCACCAGGGCTGAGTAAAGAGGGATGATCACTAATCTGCTCCTGCTGGCAACATTATTTCTGATACAAGCCAGGATGCCATTGGCCTTCTTGGCCACCTGAGCACACTGCTGGCTCCTGTTCAACCAAGCTGACCAATATCCCTAAGTCCATTTTGTCTACACAGTCTTCCAGCCACTCTTCCCCAAGCCTGTAGTGTTGCCTGGGATTGTTGTGGCCAAGGTATGGGTCCTGGCTCTTGGCCTTGTTGAATCTCATCCTGTTGGCTTCAGCCCATCCATCCAGCCTGTCCAGATCCGTCATTAGGGCCTTACTACCCCCAGGCAGATCAACACTTCTTCCCAACTTGGTGTAATCTGCAAACTTACTGAGGGTGATATCTTTTAGATTTCATTTCCAGCAATATATATGCATATCCTCCAGTACAGGAAGGTTGTGGAGCTGTTGAAGCAGGTCCAGAGGAGGGCCACTAAGGTGATCAGAGGGCTGGAGCACCCCTCCTATAAAGAAAGGGTGAGAGAACTGGCTTGTTTAGCTTGGAGAAGAAAAGGTTCCGTGGAGAACTCATTGTGGCCTTCCAGTACTTGCAGGGAGCTTACAGGCAGGAGGGGGGGCTGGCTTTTTACATGGTCTGATAGGACAAAGCGGAATGCCTTAAATTAAAAGGGGGGAGATTTAGGTTAGATCTTAGGAAGAATTCTTCACACAGAGGACAATGAGGCACTGGCACAGATTGCCCAGAGAAGCTGTGGGTGCCCCATCCCTGGAAGTGTTCAAGGCCAGGTTGGTTGGGGGCCCTGGACAGTCTGAGCTGGTGGTGGCAACCAGCCCATGGCAAGGGTTTATAACTGGATTTTCTTAAGATCCTTTCCACTTTTCCACCCTAAGCCATTCTATGTTTCTGTGATTCTGTGATTCTATGTTTCTGATCTATATCTCACTATCAAAATATATGTCTGCTTTTAGTCTGAGACTCTCGAAGGAGTACTGTGATAACTGTCAGAGTAGTGTCAGAGCTTCCTTGAGTCTCTTCCCAGACAGGATCACAATTTGTAAGATGACTTTTGGACTGTCAGAGTAAATTAAAACAAAAGTCAAGGAAGAACCACTGTGCATATTGTTCTATTATCTTATGAAACATGGGATGGTCATAATCAGATCTTGTTTTAATCAGATTTACATTTGAGAAAAAAAACATCTTAAATAAGGCTAACATTTATTTTACTTGTTACTTACACTACTAATCCTATTAGCTATGGTACTTAGCTATTTCAAAATGTTATGTGCAAAACTTAGCATCACTTGGCATTGTTGTTATTTTGTCAATCATCGCTCTGTCTGATAGTAAGTACTTTCCTGCAGCTTTGGTTGCCACTTTTGATAATCCAGTTCCATAACAGATTAATATCTATCTATTTATTTAGTTACTTTCTTTTTTTTTTTTTCAAATTCTAGTAGTTAGTATTATAGAATTTAAATCCCACTATGGCATAAAATTTGAGTTTCTCATAGAATCATAGAATGGCCTGAGTTGAAGAGGACCACAATGATCAGTTTCAGCCCTCCTGCTATGTGCACAGTTGCCAACCACTAGACCAGACTGCCCAGAGCCACATCCAGCCTGGCCTTGAATGCCTCCTTGGGCAACCTGTTCCAGCATGTCACCATCCTCCTTGTGAAGAACTTCCTCCTAATATCTAACCTAAATCTCCCGTCTCAGTTTAAAACCATTTCCCCTTGTTCTATCACTATCAGACCACATAAACTGTCATATCCCCTCTTGTTTATACGCTTTCTTCAAGTACTGCAAGGCCATAATCCCCATCTGGGGATGAGGTCTCCCCTGAGCATGCTCTTTTCCAAGCTAAACAAGCCCAGTTCCCTCAACCTTTCTTCATAGGAGAGGTGCTCCAGCCCTCTGATCATCTTAGTGGCCCTCCTCTGGACCCATTCCAAGAACTCCATGCCTTTCTTGACTGGGGGCCCCAGGCCTGGACACAGTACTTCAGATGGGGCTCACAGCAGCTGAGTAGAGGGGGACTGAGTAGAGGTGTCCTTCTCCCTGCTGGCCACAGCTTTTCAAATCTGAATCTGGTTACAGCTTAGATTTTGCTCAAAATTAAATCACTCAAAAATTCAGACTTTATTTCTGCTATCCCTAGAAGACTCATTTAAGTGTTCTCCATTAACCTTATCCATAAACCCAATACTAAGTTTTAACACTAGCTCTCAGGGCTGTTCATTAATGTGGCTTGCAACATATCTATGGTGATTTTTGTGTTGACTACAACGACTACATTAGGAGGACTGCATAAAGCAGGCTGATTGGCATTCATAGTAAAACAGACCTTTTCTTAGTATTTAGTTCCTGGTAGCTCAAAATTGTGAGGGTATTAAATACATGTGAGCCAATGAATTAACTAAAAAGCTAAAGCTGGTGGGATTAGAAAGGGAGAGAGGAAGAATATTGTGAGCTACTGAATTAAACGAGAATACAACTAATTGCTCCTAAGTACACTTAATTATTCCTGCCTGTACTGTGTTAGAAACTTTTGTTTTGGAGAATACAAATCTAGCCAGTGCTTAACAATTACATACAGGAGCTTTTTAAACAGAGTTTTTGCACAAAACCTTAGGCAACCATTTAAAAAAGTAAGTTATGGTGAAAAAGCCAGTTGCTGCAAGGAAATGTTAATTCAAATCAACAACTATTATGGGCAAAAAGAGGAGAGTTCCTGGAATTAATAATTAATCCATGTACCTGAGACTTCAAAACTGCCATTTCACAAATCTGGGAAAAATATGAGTGAATTCTGCAAGAAGAATAAGCACAATGGAGTATTAAAAAAAAAAAAAAAAAAAAGAAAGAAAAATTTTAAAAGATTTATTAAATTAAAAAAAAAAAAACAAAAACATTAGTACCAAGGCAATTTGGCAGAAACTTCATCTTGATTTAATCACTAGGGAAAGGGAAAAAACATACAGGAAAAAAAGGTGGTAAGTATACAAAATGATAAAGGGAAAGTTAAATAACTACTGGTTTATGAATAAGTTGGCACTGAAAAGGGAGATATGTCGAAGCATACTAGGAACAAAATACATTAGCAATGTTGCTAGGCCAATGTGGATTTACTGAAATGTTAAAACATGAGGATGAAGAAATTATGAAAGTGGCGTGACAGATCTGGGAGGTGTGATTGTACACATTCTGATCTGTGAGTAACTAGAGATAATTGTGAATAATACTGAGCAGGAACTAAATCAAGCTCAGATAAGTTGCTGCCAGAAATTCAAAGGAGATTTTGGTCTGTTTGATATGAAATTTTAATACATCGTGAAGTCCCAAAGAAACACCAGAAGACTGGAACAGTGTGGCTGTGGTGCATTACCTGCTGCAGCTTAATTAATGGAACATTGCCATCGGTCAGCACAAGTAAACACTATAATAAGTATTTGCCTGAATGTTACAGAGTGCTTCAATGATAAACTGAAGAGCAAGAGTAGAAGTGATACGATCAGTCTTTCAATCCCAGCTCTGCCATAATATGAATATACGATATTGTGCAAATGGATTCTGGCTCTCCTCCCTTTCTGATAGGGCCAGAGGAGCTGTGAGAGTAAAAACAGTTCATCCAAACCAGCTCTGGTGATGCTTCAGTGCTAGTGAAGTTTAGACTACATGATAGAAGATAAAATAAAAATGCAAAACTTTATGGTATCTGCCAGCAACTGAAACATTTATTTTTTCCAAAACATCTCCTAAGCCAATATGTTCCTACGTCTCTCTTTGAACCTGAAGTTATTTATTACCACCTCAAAACACATTAATAACTCTAATGAGAGCATATGCACGTGGAGTTACTCAAAAAAATTTCCGTACATGGTAAATCTTTAGAATTAAAGAGAGAATTCTTTCTTTCACCTTTCTTCTATATGACAATGATTATCTGACAATTCCTTTGCTTCACCATTCACTCATTTTCCTCTTTGATCCCTCTCACAATACTTGTCATGTCAACAGTTTTATATGGCTTTCACTGCTTTTTTCCCTCGTTTATTTTTTTAGGGTATAAACTCACATTGCAAATAATAGTCTACCATACAATAAAATTAGCAAAATTTGTCAATGGTAACTTTCAGACATCAGTCGGAAAGAAACTTAACCTTGTTTTCAAAGTACACGCTGCAAGGACCAGATTTCCCTTTTAATCATTTTGTGATTTTATCCAATTAATTCTTCACTTTCTAAGCACTAATTTAATTGGTATCCTTCAATCCAGGCATTAGCATTGTAGAGCAAGAGCACAGTAAATAACATGCACTTGGAGGACAGCTGAATCTGGGATATTTTTCACCTCACCAGTGTTTGGGATCATTAAACCTGTCAGACTTGTTTGGGCCAGGAAGAAGGCTTCTCTGAGTCTATTCCTTTTAAGGAGCGCAGCTACTGTGAGTTACAGCAATGAAATGCACAAAGTACACAAAGTGCCAAAGAAAATAAAGAAGTCAGCTGGACTGAAACTTTATCACTGTGTAAAATAACAAAACAAACAGAAATTCAACCACCCACCTAAAGAGAAAGCCACATGATCATTAGAGCATTTACTTTATTTTAATCTCCCAATTTTGATATGTGCATAACATCTGGAGTCTGTTTCTCGTTAAATCTCTGTATCTTGTATAACTGTGTACTCCTCAGAAAAGTGGACATAAACCACTACCAAATAAAAATCCTTTATCCATTTTTCACAGGTTAAAATGACCGTGAGTGCCTACAACATCAGATTCTTTACTTGAGTGAATGACAAGGCTCTTCTAGCACCCCTCTTGCTCACGTATCTAGGAATACGGCCTTAGCTAGGAATAGAAGGAACACCATATACATAAATAAGGATTAAAACTCAAATATTATTGATATCAGGTATTCAGCATTGAAGTTCTCTCTCCAAAAGACCACCTCTAGACATTAAAAATAAAAATATACAAAATGGCAAAAATGAAGTAACTTCCTTTGCTGCTCCTACACTGATAATTTCTGCTCCTGGTTTTTTCTAAAGTGTGATCTGTCTCACACACTCCTACATTCAATTCCCTTTTTTATTCGGCCAGCTGTTTTTTGTGTAGAGCACACAATACAACATGAGTTCATGAAACAAGCAGAAGTTCATTCTTCTGCAGCTGTTCTTCAGGTTCCGACCTCCACCCAGCCCCACAGCACATAGTCTTTTCCTGGTTGTTATGGAGCACTATTTTTTTTTTGTCTTTTTAGTGAAGGAAAGATGGAGGGTCCAATCATTGTTTCTGGTTTAGGATTTTTTTACAAGATACTGGAAAAGACTTCACTCTGTCCTTCACAAGGTCAAACAAAACTACAACTTCACTTTAAGAAAAAGGAGTGATTTGAAACACCTTTTCTCAACTGCAACAAACACACCTTTTTAAAAGATGTGAGGAAGTAAGGTCATAGAATCACAAAGTCATTTGAGTTGAAAGGGACACTTAGAGGTCGCCTAGTCCAACTCCTGCAATGAACAGGGACACCTCCAGCTCAATTAGGTGCTCAGAGCCCCACACAGTCTGACTTCCAAGGTCTCCAGGGATGGGACATGCACCATCTCTCTGGGCAGCCTGTTCCAGTGCCTCACCCCTCACTATGAAAAGCTTCTTTCTAATATCCAGTCTTTTCCTTATATGCAGATGTTGGAGCTGAAGCATTTTTAGATCACACCAGATTTTTAGAAGAATCTCAAGTTAATCTCTAAGTTACCCTTAGCAAAACACGTGCTTTGTTTAACAGAGGGCACGGTTTCACCACTGATGTTTATTGTAACCAATTCAGAACTGAATTCTGCTTCTGATCTCCTCAGAAATACTGTGTGACAATACATCTCTTACTGATCCTTTAGTTTTTGGCAGCCACTGTATGCTAAGCATTAAAACTCTTCGGAGTTTTAATGTGTTGCATCTGTGGAAGTGGGCATCTCTGGTTAATGGCAGATTAGCCATAGGAGTTAATGGTAAGTATCACTGGCTACTTACTCCAGGTCTACAAAACATGACTACACCTAAATGTTCTGTGCAGCCTCTTCACATGTAACTCATGAGAAAGCCTCTGGAGGCTGTTACAGACAGGAGTGGCTGCCAGGTTCTGTGGTGTTTATATTTCTATCCAACTGTGCTGAGAGACGCAGCAGTGTTTTGGATAAACAAAGCCTTTAGCAGAAATTATCAACGGCCTCATTATAATCTACAGAGATCTACTGCTCAGCTACAGGATAATCAAAAGGTAAGCAGCAAGCACTGCTAGTTTGTTCCAAACAGCAACAGCTTAGCAGACGAAAGAACACTGATGATTAGGAGAAAGCTTAAGTATATTACATAAATAAATGCTAGTTCAAGGAATAAGTTGCCTAAATAATTTCCTGCGAGGTACTGAGTTGTTCTTAGCTGGAGAAGTAGATGAAACACAGTATAATATGCCAGGAAGAATTCTTCAGCCTAACCAGTAAAAAATGTACGGATGAGGAAAACCACACTCTCTGGGAAACTGTATGGCACCAAGCAGTGCTATGGCACGGAAACACCCACAATTGAAGCCCAGCCCAATAAAAGACAAGAATCTGCGTGGCTTCCCTTTTCCTCTCCCTTCCTTTTTCCTGCCTGTGGAATCACAGTGCTTTTATTTTTCTGATACTGAAGAACAACAGATGGGAGAACTGGGAACTTTTCCTTTTGAGAAGGGAATGTTTTTTATGCTTCTTAAGGAGTGGGCTGATGGACTTTGGTGGAACGATGAAGAAAAGCTCACCTGGTACAACCCTGAAAACTCTTTTGTAGATGTTAATTTTTTGCTTTAGAGTAATGCCAATCAGGGTAAGAGATATCTGAGTCTAAATGTGGATTGTGCATACTCTGTATTTCCTTTGGAAAGCCAACCATAATGTAGGAACAGAGACAGGATCTGAATCTTCAAAGTTGTCTGTGCAGAGGTAATTGTACAATTGTGTGCACCTCTCTGTGTTTTGCCCAGAAACCTTAATTCTCACACTTACCTGACACTTTGTGTACTGCTCAACAAATACTATGAGACAAGGCAAATATTTACCTGTTTATCAATGAATGACATTATTTGGAGAACAGCCATGTTTGCAAAGAAACTCCACTATCAATGGACTCAGAAAGTCCCAACTCCTCCAAAACTGTTTCCTGCACTGTTTCTTATGTTGGGAAGGCATCCTGAAGAGTAAAGAGTAAAAAAAAAAAACAACAAAAAAAACACCTATGAAGTATTTACCTTTGAAATTATGAAGCAACTTCTTCTTCATAACTGCTTGCTCCCACACGTGTAACTGGTGAGGTGATTATGTTGTACAGACCTACACACTGAGCTTTGTTTTAAAAATATTTTACATTCACAATATAGAAACAAGCAACTGCTGTTGTTGCTTTGTGGCAAATCAACCAGTTACACTCATATAAATATTTCTTTATCTTCCCATGTCCATGTGGTTTCACCTGTAATTGTTGCATGGACTCTGAGTCAGAACCCTGCTGCTCTTTATCAAATCTATCTGAAGGTTTAAGAGTCATTGTGGGGGTAAGCCACAATGAGTAAACTAGTAGGGAAGGAACACGTCAGGAGAAAAACAGACTAATGCATCAGAATCGACGGAGACTTTCAAAAAACAGACAAATCGAAATGGAGAAAAAAAGGTGTCCTTAGTGGCACGATTTCAGCATGTAATCAATGTTACTTTAAATCAGAGGTTTGGCTTTTGTGCAGTAAACATTTCTTCCCCACTGATACGTCCCCCTGCAAAAAAAATCCCTCAAGTAACCAGGCAAATCTATCTGCGGTCGAGTTGAAAAGAGATTTAAAAATCAAATATTGATTTTGCAGATCTTCACTGGGGCAAAAGGGTCACATATAATATACCATATGTATGATATCGTGTGTACCAAGAAGGTCACAAACGTCATGCTCTCTGCTATCTGCGAACGCGTCAATGACTCTCTCAAGCCTGGGACGTACACTGTGACACAGCGTTACAGAGTGAGAGCACCCTGCGCGGCAGACGGAAGGAACCGAGCTGAGAAGAGCTCCAGGACGCACGGGGTGTCCCACGAGGTGTCCCAGCGGTGCCGGCGCTCAGCGCAGCCGCTCATCTCCCTGGTACGGCCGTAGCCCAGAAGCTGGTTTGCAGCTCCTCGTCCTTCGAGGGGCCGATGACAGCAGTCCTGCACTCAGTGGTGTTTCCCACTTTTAGAGGCGGCGAACGCCCTGGGGACAGTGCCGCTACTGCCGCTGCCGGGGCTTGGGGGGGCGGGGCGGTAAGGCAAGTAAACTTCTGGATGTAAGGACCTCCCGAGGCTGCGCTCCTTACAAAACACGGGCCGGTATCTGTAAGCCAAACTCAAGGTTCAGCAGGGAGAGAGGTGCAGCTGACTGCCCAACACCCCAAAACAAAAACCGCGTGCCCTCTCCAGCAGAGGGATAGTACCTAACCCGCCAGCAGCTCCCAGCCTGGCCCGAAGGCAGCGGTACCGCCAGCAGCAGGACCGACACCGTCCCGCCCGGCCCCCGCAGCACTGAGCGGGCGGAGGCACCTGCTGCCTGTCGGCCGACGAAAAAGAAATCGCAGCGCATCAGCGCGGAGATCGAGCGGCAGCTGCGCCGCGAGGAGCGGGACGCGCGGCGGGAGCTGAAGCTGCTGCTGCTGGGTGAGTGCGGCTCGGCGGGCGAAGGGGCGGCGGGGCACGGCGCGGCGCTGGGACGGGCGGTGCCAAAAGGAAAGCCCGAGCGCTGACGTACCGCAGTGCCACGTGCCTGGCTGGCCGTCGCCCGTTGCCGGCCTGGAGGCGTGCGTTTTTGGCTGATGCAGCCGTCAGAGGGGATGCCTGCTTGTTTTCTGCCAGGTCTTTGAGGAAGGCTGGTAAATGTTTTGAATCCTGCTGTGAATATTTATAAGGGATAGGATTCGGCTCCACTGCAGGAGCGAGCTCTTGTTTGTTGGGAGTGTCTGCAAAGTCTGGGAGTGACTTTCTTCCCAATTCACACTCTGCCTGTACACTGTGCAGGTGATGCAGTGCTCACCAGTTTCAGACTTTCTCCTCTTCTTGCATTTGGGATATCACACTAACTCAAAACACGGAGGGAGTTCTGTATAATTCCACTTTTTTAACCAGAAACACTGATGTGTATGCTCAAGTTGGTTTTGAAAAACCTCAGAGTAACAAAAGTACTCCCCTGAACAAGAACAACAGAAATGCAGCAGCTCTTCATTTGTATTTTTTCCAATTGAAATCCCACTACATGCAGCACTGAACAGCTGTGAATGTTGTATGTTTCACCCAATAGCTGGAAGAATTTTTTGTTAGTTAGCTTCTCCACTTGAAAGTCGTGCAGGAAACACAAGCGTAATTTGTTAGATCTTTGATCAAGGTGTACCAGATTCTCAGTGTAATAAGAGTTACAGGAAAGACAGAACCAGGAGGCAAAACCAGGGGAGCTGCTGCATCTAGAGGTGGTGTTTGTGTGCCTTTGTAGTGGGATGAAGTGAGGTTGATGGCAAGGGTGATGCCCTTAGGCAGGTGCTTAAATGCCTGGCCAGCAGGCCAGCATGGTGTGTTCTGTGGGAGTGAGCAGTGTGGAGGGGCTTGGCTCGAGAGTCTGGAATGTATGTATGTACCATGGCCGATTCATTTATGCTGGTAATTGTGATGCTTGTGTAGAATATAGATGTAACCATATTTGGACACATATTTTATGTATTTGTCAGAAAGCGTAATTTGAAGTGTGTTGTTCCATTCAATGAAAAGTAAATTATCATCTTATTGTCTGTCAAATATAGCAGTACCTTATTTCTTTTACAGGAAAAGGAAAAAAAAAAAATCCAAAAACGTTATTCTGGATGACTGCTAATCCTATAACGTCTTGTCTTCGGAAAGCAGTTCTTCAAGAGTGAGAATGGCATAAAATAACTTCCTTCCTTCCAGTAAGCAGCACTCTTAGCATCCACCTCTTTCGGTCTTAGAAGCTTCCTGAGCCACATGAAGTTCCTGAGCTTTCAGTAGCTCTCGGTGTATTCTTCTTCCATGAGCTTATCTAACATTCTTGGCCATCTACTACATTTTCTGGCAGAAGATATTCGTTTTACCTGTGCTTTGTGTGAGAAAATTCTTTCATTTGTTTTTTGTTCATTTCCTCTTATTCATGGGAGGGTCAGGTGGAGGTTAGGGGCAGGTTCTGCACCAGAGAGTGGTGAGCATGGAACAGCCTGCCCGGGGCAGTGGGCATGGCCCTGAGCTGGTGGAGTTGAAGGAATGTTTGGACAGTGCTCTAAGACATTGTGTCTGATTGTTGATTGGTCCTGCGTGGAGCCAGGAGTTTGGCTCAGTGATCCTTATGGACCCCTTCCAACTCAGGATATCTTCTATGATTCTTATTCAAAAGTTCATAATACTAGTTTAGAAAGAGGTGTAATACTACCAGTGCCTTTCCAATCTTCTCCATGTCTCTTGGTTATGCATACTTCTTACATCCCTCTTCAGTCATCTGTCTGACAAGATGAAGCACATAAATGACATTTTCTTTTCTTCACTGTGCCCAGGTGTGTGCACGACAGCAGTGTGCTAATAAAGGGGGATGTAACATACTTTCAAAGGTTAGTTCTTCTAACCTTTGCACTGTAAAAGAAATGCACTGGCGAATGGAAGTTTTTATTTTATTTTTTCACACACTGGTTTCTATTACAGCCCACAAACGTCTGCTTCCTACCTCTTCCTGCTCTGCTCCCCTGCTCCAGACTTCTCTTCTTGAGTGAGAGAGCAGACTTTGGAAAGAAATCATCTTGTTCCATAGCACTGAGCCCACTTGCAGAACGGACCTGCTTGAAGGCAGCATGATGTGTTCCCAGGTACGTGTCTTAATACCACAGTCAGCATTACAAAGCTTTGCTGACTGTGTCAGATTAGGATATGAAAAATTCTCACCCTAATGTGATAGCAATAGGTCTACTTCTGATAATAAAGAGATCCCAGTAAAAAATTGTGATTGAAGGGGTTTGTTGTCAGAGGAAGTGTGCACATGTGCTGAAATACAACTTTATACTTAAGAGGAGATATGATATAATCTTGTCCAGAAAGCTTACTGAAGTACACAGAAGTTTATAAAAGGAATACTTAAGTTGTCATTGCAAATGAACCTTTGATGAAAAGTCTCTATGCATGAGGAAGATAGTGCTGCTTATGAGTGTATGTAAGCAGCATATTGTGAATGGTGGGAGTTAGTGCAGTTGGTCCTTCATAATGCTCCTTGTGGCCACTTCAAGTGGATTTTCTTTCAGCCTGCATTGTTATAATGGGGCCAAGTGTGGAGAGGGCCGTGCTGAACGGGCAGAGTCATTAGTTCTTGATGAGAAGAGATGTCTTTGGGGGCTGTTTCAAAGATAGTTGACTGCCAGTACATTGACTTCTGTTTGGAAGCAGAAAGATCTCCCAGCTAGCAATGCCATGACAGATTTCACTGAAAGAATACTGCACATCTGAGATACCAGCTGTCGTAGGCCTTTATTTTCTGGAAGCATCTGCAAATGTTTACAGTGGTTGTATCACATGGGTGAACCACTTGTTTTCTTCCCTCCTCCCTCTCCCTCCCACCCCCCCCCCCCCTTATTTTAGACCATTCTTTGGCATGGAGAAAGAAAACAAAATACAGCTTTAATAAAAGTTCTGGAGATACCTGTCATGGCTATTGTGCATTGCTGTAGTTGTTTAGGAATCTTCTCATTTCAAACAAATGTTAACAGAAGAAATCATGACACTTAAGACTGAATAATTCATTTTGGAGCTCCTGAGGCAGTGAGGGACCTGCATTGATTTGTGCATTTTCTCAGAAAACTATACAAAAGATATGTACAGAGAGAACAGATTTTGACTGGCTTCTGAATACGAGAAGCCCTGGGAGAAATCCCAGATTAAGCTTGTAACAGAATCTTTCTGTGAGATCTGACTTCACAAAAGAAAGAGTTTCTAAGCATATTCAGATGCAACCTGGTATGAATCAGTCTAGTTTAAAGTTTTTTCTTGTAATTGTTTGTCTGGAAAGAAAGGTATTATACTAAACAGGAACATTTGTACAGGTAGATAAAGCACTTGGTAACATTCATAGCAGCAGCAAGAAATTACCTTGGGCTCTTTTTTCCTAAAAGAAATAATTGCATTTCTACAGAAAGCATGAATTTAACTTTCTCACTATAGGAAAATTCTAGATTTATCATCATGGTTAATTTTTTTGTTTTTCCAAAGCACTGGAGAGCACTTGGCTGATGTTTATAAATGTGTTAAAATTGACTGTTTTTGAGTGATGGTGTAGGAATAAGGAACTTCTCCGTTGACTAAGTGATTTGAATTTACATGAGGTAGAAAGTCATATAGAAAGGAAATACTCAGTCTGGTGGTGATAAAGTCTATCTTACCAAGTTCTTAGCAGAGCTGTCCTTGTAGTTGCTAATTTATACTGCCAGACTGCATAAACTAGTCTGATACCATCTTCTCATCTGAATTTAAAATAAGAGGCAAAATCGAGCATTTAGAATGAGTCCTGGACTGCATCAAAAGAAGCACATCCAGCAGGCAGAGGGAGGTGGTCCTGCCCCTCTACCCTGCACTGGTGAGACCTCGCCTGGAGTACTGCGTCCAGATGTGGAGTTCTCAGTACAGGAGAGATGTGGATCTGTTGGACTGCATCCAGAGCAGGGCCACGGAAATGATCCAAGGGATGCATCAACTCTCCTAGAAGGACAGGCTGAGAGAGCTGAAGCTGTTCAGCCTGGAGAACAGAAGGCTCTGAGGTGATTTGATTGTGGCCTTTCAGTATCTAAAGGGAGCTATAAGAAGGAAGGGAACAGGCTCTTTAGCAGGATTTGCTGTGACTGGACAAGGGGAAATGATTTCAAACTTCTTTTTGAGGGGACATCTATATTGGATATAAGGATATAAGGAAGAAGTTTTTTACAGTGAGGGTGATGAGGGACTGGAACATGTTGCCCAGAGATGTAATGGATGCCTCGTCCCTGGGGACACTCAAGGACAGACTGGATGGTGCTCCGAGCAGTCTGATTTAGCTGTAGGTGTCCCTGTTCATTGCAGAAGGACAACATGACCTCTTCCAACTCAAACTCTATGATTCAAACATTTTGTTGTAGTGGTTTGCAAAAAGGGAAGTTGGAAATTTGGCTATAGAGAAGGCTGATGCATGAACAAGTGCTTGTTATCGATTGAAATTCTGGTTATGTAATACAGTTTCTGAGAATAAACAATATAATTCTTTAGAAGCTAACTTGAACAAATAATTCATGGAATCACAGAATGGCAAAGATTTGATCATCTAGTTCCAATCCTCCTGCTGTGAACAGAGTTGCCAATGACTACCTCACGTCACTGAGGGCCCCATCCACAAGCTTTGTTACTGTGGACAGTTGTAGAATATTTATCAGTTGTTTGAGCTGTGTGTGGCTGATTTTCATTGTGAAGAATAAAGTCCAGTGATCATGTGTGGATATATGTGTACAAATATTCAGTGTACAAATGCATCTTTCTTCTCAAATATTTCTGAATCACATTTCAGGTGGCTGGATTAAGGTGGAACCCCTCTTTAGACCAGAAAAAACTCAATGTGCTTTAATACTGAGAATGTGATTGTGTAGGGCTGAATGTGACAGTTTCCTGGATAAACGTCCTGAGTGATAAAGACAGCTGCCTAGTTTACAGTGACTATCTGAAACCTTTGCCATTATTATGTGTTGTCAAGACTAATTTTGGTCAAATTGAATTTTATTTTTGAGGAACTTTTGTTCAAGATATCAAATGATAATTCATGAATTCTCCCAACATATATTGGGATTAAAACAGCTTTTTTGCTCTTTTAATAAAACAGCACCTCTCATTGTGCAATCATGAATGCTTGAAATAATACATGAAAATACCATTCCTTTGCTTGATAGTGCAGCAGAAGAATTAGTAAAGGCTAATGCTTTGCATGAAAAACTTTTTCTGCCTTCACTGTGCATTAAAATCATGTTATTTTCCTACTCTGGTTTTCTCTGTGCTTCATTTTGGGGGAATGTATCTTGTGTTTCTAGCCTGATGCCATTAGTATCAAAACATGGAAGAATATTTTAAAAAAAATGTTCGAAGGCGTGATAGTTCCTAAAGAACTAGAAAGGGTTGTTTTAAAATTAAAACAAGAAGAGTATTTTGTGGAGGAAAAAAGATTATAGAGCTTTGTTTCCTTTGATTCTGTATTACCTGATTTAAAAAATCCTTGTGTTGTTTGGAAGGGGAGAGATGAGGAGTGAGGAGAGGAAGACATGTTCTGTTGAGAATGTTTCTTAATTTCATGGTCCCAAAAAGCTAATCAACACTGAAAGGAGTAATGTATTTCTGTGTAGTGTAGTTATGTCTTACTTTTAACCATTTTGGTTTTTTTGGTGCTGCATTATTTTCTGAGATACCTAATATTCATTCTACATGTGCCTTGAAGAAACTATCAAAATAGAGTGAGAGAGAAAATGCAGGCTTTTTTTCCCCATTCTTTCTTTTGTTGTTTTTCTCCTATGAACAGCCGTCATAGAGGAAAATAATTGATTTTTTCCCCTCATTTTGTCCCAGCTAGTTGTTTTGTTTCTAAAGAAAATATTAGCATAATATGCAAGGCAAAATTAGAATTGCTGAAACTGGTTTTACTTAAGAGTGAGTTTAAAAAATAGTGTAACGTGAATTTCCTCCACTAAAGCAAGTTGTAAGTAGTATTGTACAAATTGTTGGCTCAAAACAGCTTGTTTAAGATGTAATTTCAAAGTGTCTTTGCCATTCCCTGGTTTTGTAAATGTACTGTGTGTATTTAGTCTTTTTAATTTGGATAGTCATCCAGGCATGTAGCTTCGTATACAAACATCGAAAAGGAATCAGAAGGTATTTGGATGCACATTTTTTCCAAGAGACATAGATATAAGTTTTCTGATAGTAAGATACCTTATGAGTCCTTAAAACTCTTGTTAGTACAATTGCTTATAAACACAAACATTGGAAAAGGGCACGTGAAACAGGCTTTTAGGAGGTTGTGCTGAATGGTTAACTTTTAGCTGATAGGATTTAATGTTGTGTGGGTTGCTGTTTTCAATATGCTAAAACAAAAGTTTTGATTCAAGCAAGTAAAATTTGGCTCTAAAATTAAAAGCAAATCACAATAAAATGCATGGAAATCAGAGGAAAGGAATTACTGGTAATTATCAGGGATCTACCATTTTGCCCAAGTACTTACCCATCTGCAGTCAGTAAAGTGATCTAGCTTGTGATTTACAAAGCTGTGATGAAAGATTCCTTTGATAAGCAGACAGAAAAATGAAATGAAATAGCAAAAAATAAAATAAGATAAAATAAAATTAGATCCTATCAACTTTTGTCATTGAAATTTCCGTTCTCTGTAATACTTAATTCCTGAAATTTAACATTGACTCACAAATTTTGGGGGGTATTTCTGTTAAAACTTTTGCTAAGCGGCCTGTGATCTCTCTTGCATCCTAGTGCTTTTTTCTGTGCCTGGCCCTAAGACTGTTGTATGTACAAAATGCTGTGTGAATATGGATGAAGATTTTGCAGGCACAACCTTATTTGTAGTATTTCAATAGGGCTAGTAGAGGGTCAGCTGTTACCCTCACCCTTTTCTGCTTCTCAGATACATTCATTACTTGATGTTTGGCTGTTGACTGAATCTCATTTTCTTTCTTTCTTTAAAAAAGTAGGTTAATAATCAGCATTTTTTGTCTGACCTGTTATATCTTTGAAATCTTCCTCTAGTGACTGTGGAAAGCAGTTTGAGATGTCAGAGCTAAACATACTGTAAGATATGGTTGAAAAATGAAAGTGATGGCTTATGGTAGCCTGCTATGAAAAAGATGTAAAATCTGAGCTTAGAATTATAGATTAGAATGAAATAATGATACTAGAAATCCTTCAACATTTGAGTTTCCATTATGTAGGCAACACAGAATGAAAATTACAGCTTGAGAAACTTTGAAATGAATTTTCTGTCACTTCCATTTGCAATTTTCTTACTGAACTGGATATTGAAAGCACAGCATAGAGTGGGAGCCCTTCCCACTGAAAGCTTTCAATTTAAAGCCAGTATTATGAAAAGCAGTGTGAAAAGAAGTGGTAAAAAGATGACTTGTTCAGTTTGCTTTGTTCTGTTTGTCACAGTGATGTTCATGTTTCAGTTATGTTACTTGTGTGTGTGTGTCTGAAAAAGTAGGCAAAAGGGAACAAAATTTGATCCTGTGTTTAGAATCTAGTTTTTCTTAAGTATAATTTTAGAAAAGCTAAATTTGAGACCCTTTAAGCTCAAGTACAAATTAGGCATGCATGCTTGTAAACAAAAATCAAAACACAAAGGAAAACTTCTTTAGATGTGATTTTGCTGCTGTTTTCTCCAATGTGCTCTTAAAAAGGTGACCTTTTCCAATTGACTGAATAGTCAGAGTTTGTACATAATTGAATATTTAAGCTCTTCTAATAGAGTTATCATATGAACTAACACTGGAAAGATTAATATTCTGTAAATGATTGTGTTGTTTATTTTACTGTGAAGAGGAAAATACTCTGCCTAGAAGTAATTTGCTGCTTTCATTTTTTGGTGGCTGGAGAGAGTAGGCTTTACTGTCTTGTAGTAGCAGTGATTGAAATATATGTATATTTAAAATTGAACGAAAATTAAACTGCTTAAAATCTATTTACACTTCTTCAATTTGCCAGAAATTGTACTGGTCCAAGCCTAACTTATGAAAAAACTGTAATAGTTACGAAGTTCTGCAGCTTTAGTGTGAATGAGTTGCTGCTATTGGAAGATGCTTCCCATGTTTTCCATTTAACTAGAAGCAAAAATTGATCATGTGTGAGATGATGCTGTCTATCATATTGTGTATTTGCTTACTTTCAGGCTATTCAGCACTGGTGCTCCTTCTGCAGACAGAGCTCTCAGCACATAGTGCTGAGTTCTCTCTTGATTTGTATCCTTTCCATACAACTAGTCTTGTATGTCATTTTCTACAAGAGTAGCACAGGTAAGGACATCTTTCCACAGTCTTTGTACATAGCAATACTGTTCTTCTTTATAGTTGTCTTCTCTGATCACTGTGGAATTGTAATGTGATTATGTGTGTCAGGAAGTTGCAGTGAGCTTAGAGCTGCTTTTTTTCAGACAGTTTTCCAACTTCTGTAGAAAAAATGAGTTTGATTGTGGTGTCCGTTGATTTAATTAAACTTCAGTAATAGATTGAGCTATTTAACGCTGTTAAATAGTTCTGTACACTTCTGTTGTATTCCCCAGTAATAATGCTCCTCAGTATTAGATAATCATCTCTGCAATTGAAGTACTGGGATCACAGTGAGACCTTTTTTAATTTCTGTATTGACCTAGAGCCGAACTAGCTTATTGGAGGTAAAGATTTCCTTCATTTATTATGTTACACTGAAGGTAGTCCATGGAGGAGGCAATTCTTGGAAAACAATATTTAAATGAAAAAAAAATAAAATAATGGCTTTTCAGATGTATTACGTGACTGTAATGTGTTGTTTATTTCACTGTAAGTCTAATAGAATTGTTTTCCATTATGCTTGTACTTGTGCCCATTTTTTGCTGAAAAACATTAGGGCTTCATAAGAGCAGTGAGGCTCTGGCACAGCTGCCCAGGGAAGCAGAGGATGCCACATCCTTGGAGCTGTTCAAGGCCAGGTTGGATGGGGCCCTGGGCAGCCCTGCCCATGGCAGTGTTGGAACTGTGTGATTTTTAAGATCTCTTCAAACCTAAGCTATTCTATGATTCTGTGATTCATGCAGAGTACCTTGGAAATATCTGTCAATAGCCACTGTATGAAAATTAAATTTAAATGAGAAACAAAATATTTCAAGTAAATAAAAATCTGTGCAAAAAAATCTGAAAGTAAATTACAAGTTAAGTACTTTTTTTTTTTGAGTCAAATATTTCTGAGGTAATTGTGCCAAGTGTTCACTCATAATCATAAATATGTTTTAAAAGCAAATAAGTTCTCAGCCTGTTATATTTTTTCATAGGAAGGGCTAAACAATTCATTTAGCCCTTAGGAAATACGTGTTTCACAATTTCTAGCTTTGTGTTTGAGAAGAAAATGTGTTTCATGTAAAAACTTGGCATTCCTTCTCCAGGCAGGAAGCTTTTATGCTTCACTCTTTGTTTTATTGTTACTTTGCAGTCTTAAAGGTGTGTGTCAGCCTGTATTTTTAATTAGGAAGCACCTTTTGTGACACTGAGGCCTCAGCAGAAAGCCCTTTCTGGTCAAGAATATAGAGGATCCTAATTTCTAATTGAAATTGTTAAATGCCAACATTATGGATCTGAAAATAGAAAACTTGCAGACCAGTTTTTGTGAAGAGGTCCTACCAGCCTTGTACTGTATAGCTGCCAGACCTCAGCTATGCATACATGTACTGCAGTTTTGCCTTTTCTCCCTCACAACTCAATATGAAAACTGTGAATATGAAGCCAAAGTTTATTTTGCTGAAAGTTTTCACTTGTTATTAAACTCAAAAGAACTGTGGCCTTGTAAAATCCTGAGATGGCAGTGCATTTGTAGAGAGTAATTCTCTCTTGTTAAAATATGGGTCAGTGAGATTTCAAACCTCTGCACTTTTTAAAAAATTATTTACGTGCTGGAATTCCAAAGAGAGGAGGTAAGCAGTTGTAATAGGTATAGAAATCTGTTGTCTAAATAACTCCAGTAGGCCCAGAGAAAGTTAGGGGAATTTGAATATTCCTATGACATGAGAGCTTTCTGAAAATGGCATCCAGGTTCTTCAGATCACCTCAAGAGATCAGCTTTACTTAAACGTGTGCTTAGAAACAGAAACAAAATTCTGCCAATATATGAATTACGTGGTTATGTTTTTAAAGGGCAGCAATTTCTTACAAAATTGTATTTCAGTTTAACACAGAATAGCCCCTTTCTGTCTTTGGTGGAAAGCACGCCATTTTGTTTTTTTAAATTCTGCTCAGTAGAAATTTGTTCTTTTGAGGTATACTCATCTTTGAAAGAACACAAATGTTTAGTTTTAAATTTGGTGTTGTTTCATTTTGCACTGTTGTTTCTTTTTGCTTTAATTTTTTTTTCATTACAGTCTTCACCAGTGTTTAATTTAGTTACCTCTCCTACTTTAAATCCCTCTGACCTCATAAGCTTACTGTTTTTAATAGCTAGATTTTAGAAAATAACACCTGAAGTACAAGGGATATAGAAAAGGAAATTTTGGGAATTGCATGTTACACAAACTTTTGTTTTGGTATGTGAAAAAAAATAGCTGGTACTCTGTGAAATGTAGTTTGTGTTTAGTATTTGTAGTCTTTATATTGCATTTCATACTTCTCAGTTTTCAGTGTAAGTAGATTTACAGACATTAACTGCAAGACAATATTTCCAGTGTACTTAGAATTGATAGAAGTATGAAGAAAATGATGAGGAAATGGTGACACAGTATTCCAGCAGTATGTTTCAACTCTTAATTCAAATGTTACTGAATTATAAGTTATGAAACTGGTTGTGGCAGAGAGATTGTGTAGCAATTCTGTGTGCATTTCACATAAAGAACATAAAGTAGTGTAACTGCAGAAGTCAGGACTTTATTGCTATGCAGTAGAGAACAGTTTGACTACTCCTAAATTTTGCAGAAAATATTATAGTTATGAACAAGTGTACTGCCGTGTGACTCCAATTTAAGATACTGTTTTCTGGAATAGCTACTGAATGTGTTGGAGATTAACACTTTTCTGTTGGTAATAGTTGCTGTAGTTACATTCTGGTTGGCGTGGTGTGGAGCCAGGTGTTGAACTTAATGAACGTTGTGGGTCCCCACCAACTAGATGAGATATTTTATGATACTATGAAATTATATGTGGAATGGCTTCCATTGTACTGAATATACTTCGGACTTCGAGTACAGTGCCCAACAATATCTGTTTTAGTACTGCTAGGAGTATCATAGAATCATAAAATCGTGGAATCACCAAGATTGGGAAAGACCTACAAGATCATCCAGTCAACCATCCACTCATCACCAGTAGTTCTCACTAAACCATGTCCCTCAACACAAAATCCAAACGTTCCTTGAACACCTTCAGGTTTGGTGACTCCACCACAACCCTGGGCAGCTCATTCCAGCACCCAACCACTTTTAGAGAAGCAGTATTTCCTAACATCCAACCTGAATCTCCCCTGGCACAACTTCAAGTCATTCCCTCTAGTCCTATCACTAGTTACACAATAGAAGATGATCCTGTATATTACGAATATAGTCAATCCAAGAATTGTTTATTGTCAAAAAGACCTTTGGTAGCAGTAGAAATATTCTGAAACTCCAATCAAGACTGCTTTGATTAAATAAAATAATCATCATTCACGCTGTTTAGAAGCAACAGAGACCTCCTGCCTTTGATTTTAGTACTAGTGTGATGTTTTGCAGAACAATTTTCCTTGAACTAAATATTCTTCCGTTGCTGCTCTTTTTAGAATGGTCACCCATTTAACTATATTTACCTTCTTGGCAAATGATTGCTGGAGTAATCTTTACCAAATTTATTTTGTCTCCACACTTTAATTGCTCTTCAACTATCTACCCTTTACTTCTGGTTTTGGATTAGGACATTGTAATGGGATAACAAGGATTTTGGATGATGTATTTTGAAAATAGCCATTACTAGCTTGTTATGTAGCTCTAAGTGTATCTATGTGTCTGGAAGCTGTGTTTTTATTCAGTGAAATTATATATTGTAAAGATGAGTAATAGCCCTCTCCTTATGAGGTTTAAATTGCAGCATTTTATGACTATTGATTTACTTTCCTCTTTATCTCCTTGATAAGTTCCATCCATCTATGTTAAATTTAATATAACAGCCACAGGAAAGCAAAATACTAACAGGCTGACATATGCTCATGTATTATCTGGGAGCCTGTTCAAAAAAGAAAGTTCTTAGGGCTTGTTCTTCTCATTTTTTGATGGAACTAAAAATGTTGGAATACCTAATTCAAGAAACCATTTCCAGGCACATAAAGAAAAAAAAAATCATCAGGAATAGTCCATGTGAATTCAGTAAGGAGAAATCATTGCTTTACCAAACTGATAAGTTTCTAAAATGAAATGACCAGTTTGACAGATGATGGGGAGTAGTGGGTATCGTCTTAATGAACTTCATTAAGGTCTTAGATGCTGTCCTCCATAAAGTCCTCAAGGGAAACTTTTGAACTATAAGCTAGACGAGCAAGCAGTGAGGTAAATCAAAAACTGGCTGAATGGTATGTCCACAGGGCTGCGATCAGTGGAGGTCGGTGATGAATAGAGTAGGTCTAACACTGCTTAACATCTTTGCCAATGATTTAGATAATGGGGCGGAGTGTAATCTCTGCGAGTTTGCATATGATACAAAACTGGATGGAAGTGGATGATTCACCAGAGGGTCACTGAGAGTGAAAACAGCAGGCTGGAGAAATGTTCTGATAGGTATCTCATGCAGAAGAAATGTCTTAAACCTGGTGAGGAAGAACTCTTTGTTACAGACAGCAGACTGTCTGGAAAGCATCTTTACAGAAAAAGCACTGGAGGTCCTGCTTGGACATGAGTCAGCAATGTGCCCTTGCAGCTATGAAGGCTAACAGTTCTTGGCTGCACTAGAAAAAGTGTTGCCAGCAGATCAAGGGAAGTCATTCTTCTTCTCTACTCAGTCCTGGTGAGGTCATCCCTGGAGTACTGTGTCTAGTTTGGGTTCCCTTAACCCAATAGTAAGGGAGATAAGGACATACATGGACATACTAAAAGGAGTCCAGTGTAGGGCCAACAGGATGCTCACGGGTCTGTAGTCTTCACCTATGAGGACAAGTTGAGAGCACTGTGACTGTTTAGTCTGTAGAAAGAGAGGCATCTATCTTCCAGTGTAGATAAATACCTGAAGAGAGGACACAGAGAGAGTGGAACTGGGTTCTTTTTATGTGTGCTTAGCAGCAGAACAAGAAGAAATGGGCACAGACTGGAGCACAGAGTGTTCTACCTGATCATCAGGGTGCACTTCTTTACCAGGTAGTTGGTGAAACACTGTCAGAGGGTGCCCAGAGAGATTGTTTTTCCTTCTTGGAGATCTTTAAAATTTGTCTGTACGTGGTCCTGTCTGCTCTGGGTGGCTCTGTTTGAGCAGGAAGTGTTAGAGTGGATGACATCCAGACATTAGTGCTGTTAGCTTTCTTTTAATCATTAGTAATTAAATAATAATGCTAATAAAAATATCCAAATTGCAATAATAGAAAATTTGTAAACTTTCATCCAAAACTCCGTGCCATATTTAGGTGGTGTGCAGAATTGGATGTGCAGTAGCTGTACTTTGATCCTGCTCAGCCTCTTGGGTTCCCTTTCTGTTTAGTCACCACTTGTTCTTTAGTAGTATGCTATTCTGTCTAACACCTGATTCCTAGAGCTGCACAGAATTGATGACATTCAGGTTCTTTTTGTCCTCTTTGAGACCCAAGTAGCTTTTTAAAACTCCGTTTTATTATTTCTCTCAGCAGAGCTTTTATACAAGGTGCCCTTTTTTCTGGGGCCTGTATTTCAACCAAGTTCCAGGTTCTTCTTACCTAACTAGTATATTATTTTGGGCTATGTTTTTATTCAGCTGGTCACAGAGTTGTAGATTCCTAAGGTCAGATGGGACTGTTGTTAAAATCCCTGCTGAAATCAGAATTTCCTGGAGCTCAGGACCATGTCCAGTTGGACTTTCAAAAGATAAAAACGACCATTCTGGCAGCTTGTTTGCATGTTCAGTCACCTTCACAGTAACGTTTGTGGCAATAGGACAAGGGGAAGTGGCCACAAACTGAAGCATAGGAATATCTGCACAAATGTGAATAAGAACTTCTTTACAATAAGGGTGATGGAGCACTGGAACAGTCTGCCCAGAGAGGTTGTGGATTCTCCATCTCTGGAGATATTCAAGACCCTCCTGGGTGCCTACCTGTGCAGCCAGCTGTAGGGGGCCTGCTTTGCAGGGGTGTTGGACTCAATGATCTCTGGAGGTCTGTTTCCAGCTCTTACAATTCTGTGATTCTGTGATTTTTCTATGTTTAAAAAGAATTATTTTATGTTCCCATCTGTGTCATTTGTATGTTCGGCTCAACAAGAAAAGTCTAATTTCTTTTTTTTTACTCTCACCGTGGGTATTATTGCAAATAGACAAGATTTCCCTTAATTTTTTCTATTCCAGGATGAAAAGTCCCAGCTCTCTCAGCCTTTCCTTATATGAGAAATGCTCTAGTCCATTAATCATCTTCATGGCCATTTGTTGGCTTCTCTCCAGTGTATGTACTGGGGAGTCCAGCATTTCAGATGTGGTCTCATCAGTGCTGAATAGAGCGGAAGAATGAGGTCTGTATCATCCCATATTATATTGGTGAATATCACAATCTAGAGATGCTTTTCCCTTTTCCTATACCTCTTCCCTTTCTTGTCACCAGTGCCAATACTTGGTACTAGGGGCAATACATGACAATGTACAGTTACTAAAAGTTTTAAAATGCCTTCAGGAAGAATGATTGTTGCAAGTAACCTTGCCAACTGTTTACTTTTTACTAAAATAAAATAACAGACAAAGAAACTGTATCACATATAGTACAAACACATCTTTTCCATTCTAGAAAGTTTTTGGTAGAAATGCATCCTCAGTTGTTACACTCAATCAAGCCAGAGTTTGCAACTACCTCCCAAATTCAATGGTCTACGATTTTTAAACTTCTAAAGTTTCAGCTAGGGATGGTGGACCAAAAATTTAAGATAATAAGCAAAGTAAATCCTTCAGTTTTACTTGGTTGAAAACTGTGGGCTCAGCCAGCAAGACTACAATTTGTGCCATATACCCAAGCATCATGGTGCAGGAAACATCACTATACTGTAGTGAAAACCAGTGAAGGGGAGAGGGACACCCAGAAGCTCTACTGAGGAAATTTTTAAAAATCATGTCAGCTGACTGCTTCTGTAAGCTGATGTGCTGTTAGCACAAACAATGAATGATAGCTTTCTGAATAGTGGCTCTTCTTTCTTGAACTACAGGGGAAAGCAACAGAGACTGAAAATCTCCTTGGGCTAATTATACGGAAATACCAGCCAGCCCCCAAATGGTTACCAGCAGGGTAGTGTAGAGTTGGCAAGATGTTTCTTTATTGTTGATATATGCCGTTCATTTTTTTAAAAACAAATTTATTGAAAATTTCTTTCACTAATGGAAAATCTTCCATGAACACTAAAATGAAGTCTTACAGTGGGAGCGTGAAAAAAGACATGCTGTTTGGTGGGTTTTAGTCCAAAAGACAGCAAATTGTTTCTAATTAGACCATTCTAAGGAACTTCCACAGGAAACCTTTGTTTTGATGGTTTCAATTTAAATAAAGAACAAAAGTGTTTCTGTTTTGTCATTTACTGTTAAAGTTAGGATATTAGTCAGTACCATTCTCAGTGTTTGGACTACTTTTTGTTGGTCTGATTTCCTGTTCTCCTGCTTTGAAGTCAGAATTCAAAACTTTACATGACTAAAAAAAAAAAAAAATTAGAAACCAGAAAACGTGTCACAGTTGCCCTTTTAATATCATGTCACTACTCTGAACATAAAATATTACTCTATTGATTTATGTAGTTCTTGTGTCTGAAGCATGGAAGCATTTGATTATGTGTGTGGCGTCATGGCATTTCTTACAGGATATTGTGATATCTTGGATACTGGTGAAGCATAGGATTTGGAAAACAATGAAAATACAAGATACAGACTCATGAAATTAGAATTTCCTCACAAAGTGGATTTCTTAGTTCAAAATACATTATTTTGATATTTATTACCAATCAAAAGATTAAGAATCAAAAATGTATTCAGTTTCAATTGGTTTTCAGTTGGTTGAATTCTATGACAGTGTAGGAAAAAATGCATATCATTTTAGGAAAGTTTTTTTTATAAAACATTCAATCTAAAACTCCAAAGCCTCCCTAAGCATTCTATTAGATAATCATCATCACATACGAATAATTTACTTAGCATGTTTGTTTATTGCAGATGAAATATGAGTGTAATTATCTTCTGTAAACTTTCCTTGTCCTTTTGTAAATTTTCTACTCTTTCTACTCTTGTAAATTTTCTACTTTTGCTAGTTTTCTGCAGTCAACAACTTTCACTGGTAAATATCAAGCTTTTATAGATTTGGTGCCTGCTGACTTCCATCTATTTGGGCTAATGAAAGATGGACTGCACGGGCAACATTTTCCTAGAAATGATGCCGTTATAGTAGCTGCGAAACAGTGGGTTACTTCCACTGGTGCTGATTTGTATGAGTGCAGTGTTCATCACTAGTGAAAATGCATATCTAGTGGTGGTGATTATGTTAAGAAAGTGTTCTGTAGATGAGAATTTTCTCTATTAAATAGTGTCATTGTGCTCTTTGCTGTAGTTTCCATAGAAGTAAATACAAAGTATTACTTTCAAAGTGACCTACACATTTGTACTCATAATTAGTATTATATTTGAATACACAACAGATGTATTTTCAGTAAAATAAATACAGAAAAATAAAACTGGATATTCTAGCATTGTGTGGAACACTCAAATGATCACTTCTTTAAGTACTGTAGTTTGAAATCATATCCTCTATTCTGAAACCGTACTTCAATGATGTTTTCATTAATAACTTATAAGTCAGCACCAAAAATACTTTCATAAATTATCCTGGGTTGTTTGAACTTTGACAGTACGCATTTAAGGATTCACTGCTCATCTCTGACAGTGCTTATTCATCTGCTATTTAGCTATGTTAGTGCTGTTGTCTGTATAAAGCATCATCTGAAGCTTAGAAAGTAAAAGGAAATGAAAATGGATTTTGCTATCTTATCTGTATGGCAAAGTGTATTACCAAAAGTGGTCATTTCTTTAAGATTTACAATGAATTACGTGAAAATATTTTTATTCTGCATATAATTTTTTGTGCATGCTGATTTCCAGTGAACAGATGGACAGCTACAGTGATGTTCTTGAGGTCTTCTGTTGCAAAGTACCTACAGGTATACCTATTTCAAGGTGCTTGATGATACTGATAAGCATACTTATAGAATCATGGAATCATAGAATCCTTAGAGTTGGAAGGGACATTTAAAGTCCATCTAGTCCAACTCCCTTGCAGTGAACAGGGACATCCACATCTAAGTCAGGTTGCCCAGGGCCTGATCCTCACCTTGGAAGTCTCCAGGGATGGGGATCAACCACATCTCTGGGCAGCCTGTTCCAGTGCCTCAGTACATTCACTGTAGACTGGAAGAAGTTGTTACATTCTTTCTACTTCCTCACCAGCAGAGATCCCAGAAAATTTGGAGATAATTTGAACTGGATGTGAAGTTAGAGTAGGGTTATACTGCTGGTGGTGCACAGATAATAGCACTGGAACTTAAAACACTATGTCTGAAATTTAAGTAGTGTCAGTGGCTTTGAGATTAATATTTCTGATGACAGTTATTTCATTTATCAGCAGTTGGGCAGGGAGTTTTAGGACGTTCTTTGGGTTTTATAAAAACTTAAGTACTCTCTTTTTGAAATGAAAGTGTAAAATTATAGAATCATTTAGGTTGTAAAAGGCCTTTTAGGTAAAGTCCAACCATTAACCTTCAAGACTACCTCCAAATCATGTTCGTAAGCAACAAATCTACACATCTTTTAAATACATACAGGGATGGTTACTGAGCTACTTCCCAAGAGAGCCCTTTCCACAACCCTCTCCGCTGGCTCTATATTCTGCCAGGTGTCAAACAATACCCACAAATCATGTCTATTCTCAATATTCCATATAACTACTCATAATAGAGCCCTATTTCTCTGTATGGGTTCACGATGAGAAGTGGAATTGTTTTTTCTCTTAGGAAAAAAATAGAAAAGAGAAATGTGGCAAGAGCAGATTTGCCTCCTTGTGCCCTGCAACAAAAAGTGCTAATGTAACATCTGACTAATTAAAGATTACATAAGGAAATATTTTTTACAAGTCCCACAGTTTTCTATTTGTGCTTAAGCAGTATATATTGGATCATACTGTGTTTACTACTTGTAAACTGGAGGTAAGTCATGAGTGGTTCATGGTAGATTTTTTTTTGGAAAGTGTTCAGTCTAAAATACTTAGGGTACTAAAATGTTTGGATTCTTCAGAAGAATTCAGTCTTCATCCTCCATTAAAAGAAAATTGAAAAGTATCCTGGTAGTTACATTTTAGTGGGAAACTTCTTTTAATCAAGTGT
Organism: Phasianus colchicus; assembly: GCF_987193195.1. Taxonomy (NCBI): domain Eukaryota; kingdom Metazoa; phylum Chordata; class Aves; order Galliformes; family Phasianidae; genus Phasianus; species Phasianus colchicus. The sequence goes on from NC_143476.1 coordinate 54,183,035, forward strand.
ATAAGATGACCTGGCAAAACTTTATGTAATTCTGAGTGAGTGTTATAGAGATTAGGCCTCAAACTGATTTTCCCCTTCTGCTTTCCTTGCTTAACTTGTGTTTTGGCTTCGGTCCCACACATCACAGGACTTACCCAGATAATACCACACCTTCCCTCATTATTTTTGCCAAGTACACACACAAAAGGCGAATATTCAGCTGTATGGGCATTATTCTCAGGTTGCTGAAGTAGTTTGTATTTCACTGGTAGAATGTGTGCCAGCACTGATATCCTCTGATTAAATGCTTCTGAAAGTCATAGACGGTCTAACTATTGTTCTAAGAGAATAAAAGTTCCCACTGTTCCTGAACCTTCATTTCCCTACATAGCAACTGTATTTCAGTTTCTGATTTCAGATTTAGTTTTCAAGTTCTGTCCTTCATAATTGATTTATTGAATGCAGACAATCTAAGCAGTGAACATGTATGAGTGTCTTGGTTGCATTTCACCTGTCTTCCAGAAGATCAGTGTCCAGTAGTGTTGGAAGGATACAGAGGAACACTTTTGACAGATCTATTCCTCTTATGGGTACAAAGTGTTTAGCTGCTGCCTACAAAAAGTTTCTTTCAGATTCCAGGTAGATCTCTTGATGTTTTTGTTGATTTGTTTTGTGGTAGATTTTTCTTTTATAATTATTGCTATTATTACTGTTATTTTGTGGAAGAGTTTCACTTTTAGAATTCAGCTGTGTATTTCTTAGTTGATTTCAGGGACTGTGCTAACAGTATTTTTTTCCTGAAACTGAAAATGAGGATGCAGACTTCTAGGGATTTTCTGATTAATTTATAGTCAGCTCCAGTGTGATGGTATGTGTATGTGTGAAGAAAAGATTTGCCCTGTTACTGAATGTGAGTGGTAGTTGCCCTCATAACAGTTATAAAGGTTAATTTGGTATACAATACAGAAGAAAGAAAATTTAAAAGATGACTCCTGTTGGCATTTTCTTGTTCATAGTAAAGGAGGGGCTTTCCTAGTTTGTTTTGGCAGTCACACATACACTGATCCCATCCTTCTGCAAACAACAAACAGGCAATAATTCAGTGAAATAAAAGTACTTTTTTGGAGTTCTTGTTGTTTTACAGATTTGGTCAGTTTTAAGCTGGCTTTTTCTTGTGTTTAATTTTTGTTATACTTGTTACAATGCTTCCTATTACATACTCAACACCATAAATTGTTACTGACATCATCTGGGACATAATATTGCAGCAGAAGATTTTCCATTAGGAAGTTGGTTCATTGTTTCCTTCTATTTAATACCGAGGGAAATTTTTAGTAAATTAAAAAAGAAAACAAAGTTTAAATGTAAAAAATGCATTTCTACTGCTGGTTACCTAATGTGAGGTTTGAAATAACCAAGGCAATGGGGAAATAGAGATTTGGGTGCACTGTTTGCTCATATTCCATAAACACAATTTTGTTCTGTCAGATACCTAGTCTAAATTTAGCATAATGAAATGTGAACTCTGGATTATTTCTGAAACTCTTGTAACCCACAGAAGTATTGTTACCAGTGCCAGCTATTTGTTGCTAGCTGAGGGCCATGGGATGTATAGGATCTATGAAAATGAAGAATATAGGCTGTGGGCATGTTTTATTTTATTTTATTTTATTTGCTTTTTCTCTCCTTACCTGCTTCCCTGATTAAAGGGAAGAAAGAAAATAGTCTTTGAGAGGAAGATTGAGCAGCATTAGGAAACTGGTTTGCAATGTAGGACTCCTATGCAAGTTCTTGTAGACTATGCTCATGTTCTAACAGTTAAAAGACATTGATTTAGTCTGATGAAGTAAAAAAGACAGAATTTTCTGACCTTTCAAGGTAGATTACATTTACTATGAGTATTTTAGGTGAAAGTAACTACCAGGCACATCTCTTTCAGGAACACTAATCTAAGCCAGCTTGAAAGATTAATATACATCTTCAAACAACAAACATAGTACTTTCCATCTTGTAGTGATTGAAAAGCAGAACTTAGCAGTTATTGGAAGAGCATATTGGAAGAATGAGAAGAAAGAGAGGTGGAGAAAGGCTTGGAAAACTTCAGTATGTACAATTATTACTGGCTCATTGCTATTATTTCTCTTTATTATTCAGTAATTTTTTAAGTCTTGAAGGAATTTCAAAACAATCAAGACTCTAGAAAAGCAGAGGAACACAGCTGTGTTACGTTATGCACTTTGTCAATGCCTGCACATTCTCTGCATGTACATATCAGTCTTCCTGTGCAAATCTTTTAACTATTAACTACTGAAGATTTATTTTCATTTGCAGTTCATTAATCTATTAAAGAACAACTTAGAAGCTGCTTAGATTCTGTCATTCATGAATGAGCTTTCCTTTCTTTAAAAACTGCAGAGAACCTTTAAAAATTAGAACTGATTATTAATCTCCTTACATTACTACTGCTTTAATCGTGGCTGTTATTTTACTTTTTGAACAGCTTTTATGTACTGCATAGGTAATTATTCTACTGCAGTATAACTGCCAACATCATGGGCCATGTAAAGCGTTGTGTTTCTTTTCCTTGTGACTAAAGCCAGCTGTAGAGCATCCAAAAAAGTGTGAGAGAGTTTTTGCAATTCTGTTCTGAGGCTAGGCACAGACTGTTTCTCTACTCTCACCATAATTTTTATCTCAGAAATGCTTTTTGTCTGGGATATTTTTTTTTACTCCATTTTCCCATTTAGGGTGCAGATGGTGAGAATCATAAACACACAGACAAAATAAATGCCCAGTTGTTTTCCTAGCCTGCAGCTCTGCTTGACCTGCTGTGCACAAATGCCTGAGGCTTTTCAGCAGAGTGCCAAAAAATATATATATAAATGTGTTGTTCTGAGCTAGGTGACTAAGCTTTTCTTTTGGTCCCCCATTGGAAGTAAGGAAACTTCAGGAGTGAGATAAGACTTCCAAGAGCAAGTTTTGAATATCTGAATATCTCCAGTTACAGCAGAGTTCTCTTTCTGCCTCAATGATTAATCTTAGAGGACTAAGCTGAATGGAATCAAAGCCAATTTACTTCTCAATACCAGCATCCTGTATAAAGACGTAGTATATTTTAAAATCATTTCATATCAATTCTCTAGTAATGATTCTTTGTGCACTGGCAATTTAATTCCCACAAATTCCTTTCTCACACAAGAGGCATTCTCTTCACTGTGGAGAACACCTGGGCTTTCCAAGAAGTGCCCAGCATGTGGGAAATAGTCAAAGAAAGCAGCACAAAAATGAATGCTGAGCCTTAAAAGATGGTGTCTAAGCATCACATGTGCCAGAAATTTTAGTTTACAGTTTTTAACTGCCCACAAGAATATTAGAATCTGGATACTTTTGTTTGCTTGGCAGCACCAAAAATGCATTACACTGTAGAGAGCTAAATTATTATTTCTTTGAAAATTATAGGAAAGGAAGCTGTCCCTTCATGTTTATTCCATTTAACACTGTTGAAATAGGTTTTATGGAACTGTATAGAAGTATACAATGATTTTGATTATTAGTGTTTTTTTCCCCAGGAATGATCTAGAAAATACAATTTTTGCTTGGTGCTGCTGTACTCAGTGAAGAATTGATTGAGGAAAGGGATCAGCTGTGACACTGATGTAGAAGAAAGTCAGGACGGATCTGAAAGTTTTCAATTATGTTCTTGTTGTACAAGAAGCTTGACACCTTTTCCTCTGGAAGGTTTCAGGTGTTACACTTTAAGAGTCAGCTTTGCATTTGTTGGATATATAACTCTCTTCTTGAAAGCATCAGAAACTTTCCAGGCTTTGCTTAATTTCTCTGTCAGTGGCTGAGGGTTTTATATGCTTTTTTCTTTCATTTTGTGTAAATGGGTTGTGTGCTTTGAGTGGCATCTCTTTATGTAAATCAACGTATAAATCTTGAAATGTAAATAAAACACTTTGATTTGTTATAGGAACTATGAAAATGAACAATCTTATTATGAAAACATTAAACTAAGTATGATTAAAGGACATATAGAAGAAACCTCACGTCCTGAGTCTCAGTGGGGCCTTCAACCACAATGACATCTGCTAGAGAATGGTAGAGCAGGATATGAGCAATCCAGGAGGTCTTTGGAGAGAATCAGTGACAACTTTCTGACTCAAGTGAATCAACTTTTCCACAAATAGCCTTTTTTAGCTTACTTGTAATAATTCATACATCTTGGAGGTAAACAGTCACATTTTAAAATCTCTCTTTATCTAGTGCTTCTTTAATGGATGGCATGATAAACAGTGATTTTATGCTTCCAAAGTATATAATCACATCGACTTTTATTGTTCTATTATCTATACTTTCCAGACTGTGCATTTTATAATCCTGTTACCACTTTTGTTATTCATAATGTGAATAGTGTTCTCCATTTTCTTAACTCCCACTACCTGAAGCTTTAAAAAACAAGTCCCAAGTTGTTAGTATCCATTTGTTTTACGATTATTTTAATTAAAAATATATTCAATTGAAATCTTCTTGTTTATGCAATTCCATCCTTAAATGATGTTCTGTTTAGTTTAATTTATCCAAGAATGCATATTAGCATGACTGCATCACATTCAAGCTCTTTTTGAAAGCCCTAGTTTCTCACATGCTTTAAAATGATCCTTTGTCAAGATGTGCTTCAAAAGACTTGTTTCATGTTAAGCGAATGACCCCTGAAGATTTTTTTAGATAGCTTATGAGAATGAAGAAACAAAAAGCATGTGTTGTTGGATTTGCACAGAGATCCTGTATTGTGCTTATAACAAGAGGCAGAGCTCACAAAAAAGGAGTTGCTGGAAGGAAGAATAGAGAAGGAAGACTGTGCACTCTACTTAAGGTCAGGGTAGGGAGCAAAAAGCTTTTAAATTAACTTGTGGTTTGCATAATGAAAGGTCAAAGGGTAAAATTGAATGGCTCTATTTGCTATTTACATACCAGTTTGATAAGCTTTTGATGCAGGTTAATCCAGATTGGATCAAATAGAACAATGATAAAGAACTAACTTTAAATTTAAAAAAAAATTAAAACACATACATGCTGGAAAGAACTTAGATTGTAGATGACCACTTGAAACCAGACTTATGGTGGTTTTGGTGCTCATAAAAAAGGATATTTGCTTAACAATTTTAATTAGTATCTAGGCTATAATTTTCCTGTTTCAACTTAATTTGCATAGTGCATAGTTATATATGCCTGATGTTGTGCTTTAAACTAAGGTAAATCAATTTACTTGAAATTTTATTTAAAAACCTTTGTAGAGAGCACTGCTGTAATGTAACAAGACTGTTTATTCTGACCTGTGTAAACATTGAGGCCGGCAGTTCAACCTGGATTTATCAGTGCATTTTTCCCATAAAAAATAAGAGTTTTGCAGGCAGTGGAAAGGGCTCTATGTTTTGGTGTTGTAGGTGTTTTTTTTATTTGTTTGTTTGTTTGTTCGTTCTGTTGTTCTTTTTCCAGATGAGTTGTATTTGAATTGTATTTACTTCGACTTCCTAAAATTGGCCTACCAGGGCTGCTTTACTGATGGCTGTGGAATGTAACATAACATCAGCATTTTACTAAAACAAATTCATTTGAGAATTTGTGTTTCACCTTTATTCCAACATATCTCTATGTTCCATCTCTCTCAACTAAACCAATAAAATGCCAAAATTAAAACAATCCCAAGCATTTTTTTTTAAATAATAGATATGTTAATCTTCTCACAGAAAAAAAATATATATATTTTTATTGATTATTGATTGATAGAAAAGAGTGAAACTATGCTTCAGCCTTCTTCTGATGAGCACTGTAAGTAGTGTAGAATAGAGCTGTGCTAGCAGTGTCGTAGAGACCACTGAATGTTAAATTGTGCATGGGAAATCTTTGAAAGAATGTCCACAGTGGATAATGAAAAAATGGGGATAAAGTCCTAGAGTAAGAACTGATTGCAGTGATATAGGTTTTAGAGAAAATGGCTATGACATACAAGTAATAATTGATAGCGTATTCCACTCTCTCAGATTATCTGGGTTTTACTGACTATTACCGTTAATGACTGAAGCCCTGCAGTCACATGCTATTTCACTATGGAAACGCTATGTTACTGAGATATAATGTGATGAAATGGAATATTTTTCTGTTTTGTTAAATCTGAAGATGTAATTTGCACAGAGGAAATTCTTCCACTGTGTTTTGCTGATGTATTTTCGACACCTAGTGGTACTGCATGTAAATTACTTTAAGCTTTTTACTGGATATGTTATCTTACTGGCAGCAGTGATGCCAATCCTACAGCTTTGCTGGAATGTATTTTATTGTTAAAATACTGAAAATTTACAGTAAAGGTTTTTAAAAGCTTTAGCTCTGTGCCTGAGTAGATCATGGAGCAGATAGCTCCTTCTGGAAGCTGTTTTAAGGCACATGCAAGACAAGGAAGTGTTCTGAAAAAGCCAGCACATCTTCTCCAACAGCAAATTGTACCTGACCAGTTTGGTGACTTCTACAGTGGAAAGATTACATCAGTTAATCTAGCTTGTCTACCTGACAGCATGGACTAGACTGTGGATAAGAAATAACAGAATCACAGAATCACAGGATCGTAGAGGTTGGAAGAGACCTCTGGAGATCATTTAGTTGCTAAGAAACACCCTTCTAAAGCAGAAAAGTGTCCGTATAGGTTTTGAATATCTCCAGAGAAGGAGACTACACAACCTCATTGGGCAGTCTAGACCAGTGCTCTGTCACCCTCACAGTAAAAAAGTTCTTCCTCATGCTTAGATGGAACTTTCTGTGTTTATACGTGTTGTTGCTTGTCCCAGTGTTGGACAAAAAAGAGCCTGGCACCGTCCTCTTGACAGCCACTCTTCATATATTTAAAAATGCTGATAAAATCCCCTCTCAGTCTTCACCAGGCTAAACAGCACCAATCTTTCCTCCTGAAAGAGTTGCTCCTCCAGGCCCTTCAACATCTCTGCAGTCTTCTGCTGGACTATCTCCAGCAGTTCCCTGTCTTTCTGAACCAAGGAGTCCAGAACTGGGTGCAGGACTCCGGATGTGGCCTCAACATGGCAGAGTAGAGAGGGAGGACAACTTCCCCAGCTGTAAGACTCTGTACTTGCCCTTGTTCAACTCCATAAGCTTCCTCTTTGCACAACTCTGCAACCTGTCCAGGTCTCACTGAATGGCAGCACAGCATTCTGGTGCATCAGCCATTCCTCCCAGCTTTCTAGCATGAGCAAACTTGCTGATGGTGCATTCCATCCCTTCATCCAGGTCATTGATGAGGATGTTGAACTGGACTGGCAGTAAAGACTGAACCAAAAAAGGTGTTAAATAACTCCACCTTCTCAGTGTCCACTTACCAGAGGCACCCATCTTCTTCAATGGAGGAGCCACATTTTCCCTAGTCTTTCTTATGCTACTGGAATACTTAAATAAGCTTTTCTTGTTATTCTTGACATCCTTCAGCAGATTTAATTCAAAGAGGGCCTGTAGCATTCCTTGTTGTATTCCTGTATGCCCTGAAATTTTTCATATATTCATCCCAAATGACCAGCATTCCAACATTCTGTAGATATTAGTCTTCCATTTGAGTATTTTCATGAGCTCCTTGCTCATCCATGCAGTTTTTCTGCCTCCTTTGCCTGGCTTCTTATTTTCAGCTATGTACTGATATTGAGCTTGTAAGAAGTGGCGCTTGAATGTCAGCAAGCTCTCCTGGGACACCGTACCTTCCAGTGCTATAATCCATGACATCCAAGTAATTTTTAAAAGGGACTCAGTTAGCTCTCTTGAATTCTGGGGTTGCAATCCTACTTTCTGCCCAATTTCTTCCATGTAAGATCCTGAACCTCACTATCTTTTTGCTACATCCAAGTCTCCTCCCAGTTTTCACAACCTCAACCAGCCCTTCCTTGTTTGTAGGAACAAGGTCCAGCACACCTCTTCTCATTTGCATCTCCACCACCTGCGTCAGAAAACTTCAATGCATTGCAGGAACATCCTGGACCACATACATCTGACAGTGTTGCTTTTCCAGCAGATATCAGTGTGGTTGCCAATGAGAACCAGTGCCTGTTAATGTAAGGCTATTTTCAGCTGTCAGTAGAAGGCCACATCAACTTCCTTCTGATGAGACAATCCATAGTAAACACTCAGAATGGTGTCACTCATATTATCCTTCCATAATTCTCATCTAAAAGCTTCCTGTCCATTTATCTTTCATTCCTAGACAGAACTTATAACATTCTGGTTGCTCTCTCACAGGCAGAGTACCTTACCTTTCTGTCTGTCTTTCCTAAAAAGGAAGTAGCCATCCATGACATTGTTCTAGTGACATGAGCTGTTCCACCATGTCTTCATGATCACAATGAGATTATGTCCCTGCAACAACACACAGATCTCTAGTTGCTTCTGTTTATTCCCCGTGCTGTATGCAGAGATTTCAGAGAAAAGGGAGCAGAGGATGCAGGTTTCCCTTAGAGCGTACAGAAAGTCCCCCACATCTGTACACATGCTTGAAGTATCTGGCCTTCTGGCTCATGTCATGGGAGGCAGCTAAGGAACATTCATCGCTGTTCTGGTTGGCCTGATTCTTTACCCAGTCAGTTGCAATGATGTGTATTGCCATTTTTGACCTTGTTCCACAAGCCCTACAGTTTAATGCCTGCCTCACAAGGTTGGGCAGCCTCCTGCCACAATTGCCCTGTTTCTTCTACACATTTGAATCCCATCCCTCCCTGGCAGGTTATAAAATTCATAGAAAGTCCCACTGCTGTAAAAGTCAAAACTCCAATGTTGGCACCAGCCATGTGGCCGGGAATCGATATGCATTATATGTCCATTTCTGTCTTCCCTCTTTCCACCAACTGGCAAATTGTACTGTGTACCAGTGTTCTTCAGTTGTGCTCTCAGAGCTTTACAGTATTCTTAGATTCTGCACACGTTGAGTCTTCCAGCTTCATGCCTTCATGAAAGAGAATAGTGGATTGCAGTCCAGTCTATTGATAAGCTGCAGCACTCTCTTGGCAATGTCCCTGATCTTGGCTCCCAGGAGGCAGCAAACCTCTTGAGACTCACTGTCAGGTTGGCAGAAGGGAGCCTCAGTGCCTTTTAGTGGGGAGTCACCCGCTATAAGCATGGGGCATTTAGTTTTACAATATCCACTGCAGGCTGTCTGAGTGGTTTCTTCTTGTAGATGTGAGGTTGCAGCCAGAGGATTGTGGTCACAGGCTTAATGTTCAAGCAGAGGCTGTCCCACAGGCATCCATCTTGGGATCAGTGCAGTTTAATATGGGCTTTATTAAAAGAAGGGTGGCTCACAGGGAGAGGGAAGGGATTGACAACCTCTACTCTGCGCTTGTGAGGCCTTATCTGCATCTAGATCTGCTGCCTCCAGTAAAAGAAAGGGTTGGAGCTGTTAAAGTGGGCCCAGAAAAGGCTAGAAAGATGATCAGAGGGCAGAGAAGGCTCAAGGGAGACCTCATGGTGGCCTTTCGGTACTTAAGCAGAGCTTATAAACAAGATGGAAATGGACTTTTTACATGGTTTGATAGTGATAGGATAAGGGGAATGGTTTTAAACTAAAAGAAGGAAGATTTCGGTTAGGTGTTAGGAAGAAATTCTCAACTCAGAGGGTGGTGAGTCACAGGCACAGGCTGTCCAAAGAAGTTGTGGATGCCTGGAGGCATTTAAGGCCAGATTGGATGGGTCTCTGGGCAATCTGATCAAGAAATGAGCTTCAAGGTCCATACCACTTAATAAAACCAAGCTGTAGCATGTTTGAAGTTTTGTTGCTCTCAGTATACATATAGGTATAGAACTGGGAAAGCCTCTAGAAGAATCAAAGGGAAAATCAAAGTAGAGAGCATCATCCATATAAGAACTGAAATGAGGTGGTGATGACACTTCAGTCTAGTAAAGGTGTAGCTCAAGGTGAATAATATGATATTAGAAGGTGAATATGATAAGAGATTAATAAAACCAACAGTGTGTATGTAGAGAAGGTAGATGGGGAAATTTATTAAATACAAAAAGCTTATGTGAAGGTGGAAGGATCCAGGCCCCAAATGAATAAAGTTCTAGAGTTCTGAAAGCCCTTACTAAAACATTTTGAGGATGAAAAATGTTTCCATGACTTTAATGACTTGCCAAGTACTTGAGATACGGTAGGGTTGGCTAGCAAATAGGTAACATTACCGTGCTCAAAGTTTTAAGATACAGGGAGGGTTCTGTGGGGAAAATTTTGTATATTCTTTCCATGTTTTTATTGCAGGAGTAAAACATGGCCACCACTTACAGACTGTGAAATACAAGGCATTGCCTGAATGACAACAAATGTAAGTCTGTACATTTTCCTGTTGTAAGTCTAAGAGGAAAGAGCAGAGGAACAAGGTGTTCATCCAGAATAACATTACAGTATTGCTTAAAGTGATACGTAAATACAAGAAAAACTATGAAAGACATAAGTTCTCCAATGACTTTATAATATCTGTTTGTTAATCTTTTTTTTAATAATATCATTATTTCATATAGTAGCTGAAAGTAACAAGTGCACTTTATGTGAACTAGTAATGTGAACTAGCAGGTTTTGCATCAGTATTTGTATAAAAGTCAGTAGAAACATTAAACTAAGTAACGTGACCTAAAGATAAAATTATTCTCAAAGTTCAGAATTATTGCAGACTTCATTATTAAGATATAAACAGTACATAAACTTAGTACAATCTTTCATCGATGAGGAATTTCATCTATAAACAAACATTTCTATTTCTTGTTCTCACCTGTCTTGCTTGTTTTGTAATAGGGCTTCAACCTATTGGATGCTTATGTTAATTTCTGTAAGTGTATTATAAAAAGATACTTCCATGTTTCTTTAAAGTGAAAAACAAACTAAACTACCAATATTTTGATTAAAACATGTAGATCATAGGAAACGGAAAAATATTACTACAGTTAATGATGACCACTATGCGGTGGCATAAGATGCACATCTTTGTATATTTATTTACAAATATTTTCTACTTCTGGAGTATGCAAAGCCTAAACTGTTGTGGCTTTTTTTCTCTCTTCTTCTTCCCACCCCACTTCACAGGGACAGGAGAAAGTGGAAAGAGTACTTTCATTAAACAAATGAGGATTATCCATGGATCAGGTTATACAGAAGAAGACAGGAAAGGCTTCACAAAACTAGTTTATCAAAATATATATACTGCCATGCAAGCTATGATCGTAGCCATGGACACTCTGAAAATACAGTACACATCTGAAGAAAATGAGGTAAGACAGTATAAAGAAAATTCAAGTTTCAGTGCATGAAATTTCAGCCTGTACATGAGTGATCTGACTCGTAACTAACTGCAAGTGGGGCATTAAATTCTGCATTTCGTGTAGTGAGTTTGATGTCCCACAGTCTGAATGTGAAGACAGGCAGGGAAAGGTGGGTAAGGGGTTGAGGATGGGCAGGAAGAGAGGATATTCATTGTTATAGGTTTGTAATAAGTAATGAGCACCATTAATTTTCTTTTGGAATCTAATTTGTGAGTTAGTAATACATGGTGGCTTGTCAGTAGCACTCCAGAATGAGAAGCTTTGAGTATATTTTGTAGGGAAGAATTAGAATTAATAAACAGAGATATGCTTTGAAGCATGCTACCTTTTGGATTTGATAGTAACCTCTATGAACTTAATTAACTTGAATATGAGAAAGTCTTCTCCAAAATTTTTTTCTTTTTGTTGTGTTTAAACTTACAGAAATTATTTTTGTTTCAGTGCTTAGTAGAATTATGCAAACAAACAAAAAAACTACAGCAACAACAACAAAAAGCCAAAAAATCTACTTCAGTTAAATCATTTTCTTGTTCTATTTTGTCTGTTAAATCAGTTGCTTGTTTTATTTTTTCTTAATTTTATTTTTGCTATGAAATATAGACAGGTTTTTAAGACAGACTGGTTTTAGACTGTGGACATTTTGCTCAATATCTTGAACATTGTGTAAGCAAATTATTAGGTGTTATTTCTTTGAATTAAGAGCGATTTCCAGGTATCTAATTTTTGGTGTTAGGATAGGGAAGACTACCTGTAGGGAGTGTGAAGAAGTAAAGTTGTAGAATCTATGAATTTATATTTTTAATTGAAGTATCATGAGAAAAGAAGTAAGTAAGTTATTTTCATTCAAAAATATGATTACATGAAGAATATAAAGAACAAAATTCTGATTAGTATCTTTTTGCTATTTAGTTGTTTTGTACTGTGTATTCTTCTTTGGGTAATAAAAAAAAGGATAGGAAATGTTATTTAAAGTAGAGATCTAGGTAATTACATTTTTTTAATCACAAAAAGAACAAATGGTATCAACAGGAGCAAATTCTGGAGTTGAGAGAACTGAGGAGTTAGAGTAGCTATTTCCTACGGAATAAAAAATTCTGAGGGTTAATGACTTGCTTGTAGAATACCTCTAGGAATTGTATTTGTGATAATCTTGGGAAAAAGTAATTCATTTTAATTCTATATTTTCATGAAAAGGGATGATAGTAAGAATCTATTTGAAGAACTACATTTGAAGTACATCCTACCAAGTTTTGGGATTTGTGTTTCGTTTCTCTTCATTTCCAAAACAAATCTGTATAGGTTTAGTAAATAGCAAAGTTTTTCTCATTCTTTGCTCTGAGCACTGGGCTGGATACATTCCCATAACACAGTATTCTGGGTAAATTGTGTTCTTGCTGGTTGCTGTGCCACCATTGTCTTCTGATTCAGAAGGTTGTAATGCCATTGCAGTTTTTGAAGAGGTACAATTAAATCTGGCGCTTCCTTGTTGAAAACGTTTATTAAAAGACCTGCTGAGAACACAGTTTTATGTGCTCAGGTTTGTTGGCTTTAGAAAGCGAATCATTTTTGCTTACACATAGAGAAACTCCTGAGCGATAATTCGGTAATAACCATGTTTGTGTTACTGTTCCTAGCAGGGGGCAGCTGCAAATACGCCTTTCATTTAGGTGGTGAATTTAAGACAAAGTACTATAAATCTTATATTTGATTCCCTTAAATGATCTTAAGCCTGTAATAGGCAGTTATTGACAACATAGTGATTAAACAGAGGATCTGTACAGCTCTGGTGTCAGAGTTCTATTGCAACAGGTGTCCAGTGGCCATATTATAATTGTCCAGTGGTCTCCACATTTCAATTTGTTGATTTTGCCTGCATCATATCTTCTTTTTCCTGAAAAAAAAAATCCCTCTGGCCCTGTTATTTATCTATTTGTTTGGCTGATTGACTTTTTTGATTGATGCTTTTCTTAACATCCATGTTGTTCTTTGACAGATTTCCTTTGACAGGTCATATTTCCTCCTCCTCTGTGGGTCCTGCAGTTCTCTGCTGCCAAACGTCTCTTCATTTGATGCTTTTGTAGTGAAAAACAGATTGTTCTGTGCTGAGTGTCTCAGCCCTGTAAATGCAAAGTGCAAATCTATAACTTATGGAAATAGAGAATGCCCAAATAAGCCTTTTAACATTTGCAAATAAAAGCAAGTTTTATAGGAGGGTTCTAAAGGGTTTTTACTGATGTTGTCAGCTACAATATTAAGTAAGATGTTTGCCTTTCTACAGGTGCTAAACAAGATGCTAACTGAAACTACTTGTGCTGCATGTAGACAGGAAGAAGGGTTTGGTTTCTATTGCTCTTTAAGTTTCTTGAACCTTTCATATTAATTAAGCAAACAATTTTTTAATCTTAATTTCATCACTTATGGTATTTGGGATATTTTAACTCATCCTCATCCTCCAGTTTTCACATTTTGGCTAAAGAGGATTAATTGTGCAAATGCTTAGGAACCTAATATCTTAAGGCATAGTTATAGCCTTGAACCCTACAGAACATACTTGATGCTACTTTAGTGGAAGTACCCAGGATTTGAAAGTTTTTCAGGGATTGTTACAATTTTTTAAAAAATTTATTTTAATAATTGACTAACTATTTGATCCTGATGACTTTTCTGATGACATTTACTTTTATCTACATTGAAGAGTAGAATGTAACTTCTATGAAGTTATGAAAACTGAAGTTGGTAGATTCCTCATATCTGTTGGTAAATTAAATATGTTAAATTACATTCCTAAGAAAATATTATACAACTGGTAGGGATCAGACACCCAATGCTGTTAGGATTTAAGGTTATTCAGGTATTTCTTTATGTCTTCATTCTCTTAAAGAAATGTTTAGCTTACTGTTTGCTATAAAATTTTGTTAAAATTTTTACTCATTCTGAGCACACCCTACCATGCTGCCAGTCTCATGTCTGATCATTTGTCTGTGTTTTTGGAATGTATAGTTTTCTTTTTATTTTTAGTTTTTCCTGTTATCCTGCTCTATAAAACTTCTTACTAGGGTTGATCTAGCTTGGCTTAGGGGAGTGAGACTTTTATTATTTATGTTTTAATTTTCAATGTCATACTGTGGAAAATGCTAAATTGGGTTCTGATTAGTATCCATTTACAGTTTAACATGATTTACAGTCTCTGAGGGTAAAATTTTTATAGATGGAAAACTTAATATGAGCCAGCAGTGTGCCCTTGCGGCTCGGAAGGCAAATGGCATCCTGGGCTCCATCAGAAGAGGGGTGGCCAGCAGGGACAGGGAGGTGATTGTCCCCCTCACTGCTCTTGTGAGGCTCCATCTGGAGTACTGCGTCCAAATGTGGAGCCCCCAGTACAAGAAAGACAGGGAGCTGTTGGAGAGGGTCCAGAGGAGGGCCACAAAGATGATCAGGGGACTGGAGCACCTCCCCTATGAAGACAGGCTGAGGGAGCTGGGCTTGTAGAAGCCTGAAGAAGAGAAGACTGAAGGGTGACCTCATTGCAGCCTTCCAGAACATAAAGGGAGCCTACAAACAGGAGGGGAATCAACTCTTTGAAAGGGTAGATAACAGCAGGACAAGGGGAAATGGTTTTAAGTTGAAGGAGGGAAGATTTATGTTGGATATCAAGGGGAAGTTCTTTACTATGAGAGCGGTTATGGAACAGGTTGCCCAGAGAGGTTGTGGTTGCTCCGTCCTTGGAGCTGTTCAAGGCCAGATTGGATGGGGCCCTGGGCAGCCTGGTCTAGCATTAGGTGGGAAGATTGGTGGCCCTGCATGTGGCAGGGGGGTTGGAGATTCACGATCCTTGAGGTGCCTTCCAACCCTGGCCATTCTGTGATTCTGTGATTCTGTGATTTTTGTGTGAAATGTGTGAATTAATTAATTTACAAACATTTCTTCTCTCCACAGAGAATGTCAAAAAGCAAGACTGAAGTCAGTAGAAATGCTATCACTTTCCTTATTTGAGAAGTCGTGTTTGAGTATATGTGAGAGTTAAGTAAATGGAAGAAGGAATGCACATGTGAGTCTGAGGGGGAAAAATCAGTAGTAGTAAATACTCTTCTTCATCATTCAATATCTTTAAAATAAACACAAGGTGAAAGTATAGGAAAAAAAAAAAGCTCTTCAAGCAAAAAGGGGAAGAAATCAGGTGATGTTGGAAGAATAGAAGACACAGGATTTCGTTTGTGGGTATACATCAGTCTTCAGATTGATAGTGGGATAGTTAGGATAGTTGTGTAATCCCTTCTCTAGAAGGAGTGTACTTTCTGTTAAAGTACAGAAAGTACAAATGTGCTTTGAATTCCACTGGTAAAGCTGGTTTATATTGGCCTCACAGTACATTTAGATTCATTCAGTTGGAAATGTCCTACAAAGATCATCTAGTCCAACTGCCTGATCTGTTAATCAAACGTTAATCAAACGTTAAAGTGAGCAAATTGTCCCAAAGCCACTTGAGTACTGACAGGCTGGGAAAACAACCACCTCACTACTTTTTTTACTGTTTGAGTGCCTTTGTAGTTAAGAATTTTTCCTAATGTGCAATCTGAACCTTCCTTGGTGCAGAGAGACATAAATGGTGAGAAATATGGAAGTGTCCTGAACCATGACTGGGCCTATTTCATAAATAGGAAAGTTTGGTCAGAAGTACAACAGTAGTAGAGCTGATGAGCATTGCAAAAAGTCTATGAATTCTTAGAAAATATTGATCCACCGTATAAAGCTTAGGTGATTCTAAATGGTTGGACCTCCATCCTCCTTTACCAAAATTCAATACTTCTCATTGCTGATAATGTATTACATTTTCAACAAAAATTACTGTATCTTTACCTCCTGAAATTTGTTAAGACTTCTTCTTTTGCTATAGCCTTTCGCCTTAAATACCATAATATAAAACTTATTATTTCTCAGCAGCATTTAGCATAACTCGGTGAAGTAAGCAAGAACATAACAGATATATAACCAGGCAGAATTTTACTGTATTTACAGATGGTGTTAATTAATTGCATCAAGTTCTCTCATTTTGAAATGTTACCAACTTTACTAGCAAAACAATGCATATAAATAAAAAGCAATCAGTTGTGATGGAAAAAATAACTAGTGAAGTGTAGTTAATAAGCATATGGACTTGTATTTAGTACTTTGAAGTGAAGATTTCTTCGCGAGAAGAATATGTATGAGTGGTTAATATCTTTTTGTCTTTTTAGAGTAGACTTTAATGTTCTGAACGTCTTCCTGCTCCGTGTACTTCTTCTTTTGTAATAACTGAATAATTCCTTTGCTTTCTCTGTGGCTGTGAAGGCATTATTTTTTGGCACCTAAAACAAAGACAATCTTGGTAAATAGTTCCACTAATAGTGCAGAAGACTGAACAAAGCCCGGTTCACTTATTGTCTGGGCTATGGTGTAAAGAGTTAAAAAGCAATACAACTTGGTTATAGAGGCTGAAACAACATCACTGAACAAAGGCTGCTGTGGCTCAGTATGTTATCTGACCCAGCTTCTTTGCCAGAAGCTGCTGCTTTGGTGTCAGAGTCAGCATGGGAAACGTGCATCTGGCTTTGTTGCCTGAGTTCAGTCTGGAAAATTCACACCTGTAATTGTCACAGTAAAATTAGCCAGAGTTCATCTCTGACTGCCTTTGGTCAGAAGAGTGAGGAAAAAATGTCTGTGGGTCAGAAAGCAACTACAAGTTGCCATGCCTAAAACTAATTCATCAAAAGTTCTAAGTATCTATTGGTTAAAATAAAATATGATTGTGCTTTTTCTGATTTGGAACTAGGATACTGAAGTTGAATCAGTTCTGAAAATACAGTACTTGAATATATGTGTCACAACATGAGGCTTTTGATATCTGCACACAACTGGCTGTAGAACAGACAGTTTCTCTGTGTAAAAGACTGTTTTTGCTGACAACTTTTTCCAGTTTATGAGATTTTCTGCTGCAGCCTTTTTTGCATATTTTGCCTTTTATTAAGAAAGTAGTTCGTGTGCTTGTGCAGCTGAAAAATTCTAATTCCTAGAATAAGGACAGAAATATTTACTGCAATATGGAACTAACTCCTTGCAGTGGAAAATACAAAGATTTTTTTAATGGAAAGTTTAATGGTATTATTCTAAAGGAAAACTGGCAATCTTCTATGCTGCTGCAGTTAAATTTTTTAATGAATGAGGAAACAAATAAATTAATGACAGATGAAAAGACCAGTTAGTAGCAGCTCAGGCAGAGTCATTTAAATCAGCATCTGCTGTCATGTTAGAAACGTAAAAGCCACTTCAGAAAGGGAAGTGGCTAGAAAATTCCTCTTGGCCTGCTCTTTCCTTGGTGCTAAGACTGTGAATTTATGATCTGCCAACAAAATTATACTTTGGAATAAATTTGCCATTATGAAGAAGCGCTGTTAGTGTTTGCTTATTTCTTAGCAAACATCATGGTGCCATTTTTTACTCTCTTTTATTTTTGTTTACATGCATTGAAATACAGTACAGAGGGTTCTTCTCACAAATTAGGTTTACTTATTCTTACTCAGTATAAGGTGTTTCTAAAGATAACTATTTCGATGCTGGTCAGCCAGCCCAATTATCTCACTTTCCTTCTTGTTCTACTGTGATTAAATTACTTGAATTACTTTGAACTATTCTCTTTTATCCCTTAATAGTTTTCTCATGAAAGCACATGGAAGTATGGCTCCAGTCTCTTAATCAGGATTAGTTTTAAGCTTCTTCATGGTATAGGCCAGCAAGAGACAGCATGGCTGAACTAGCATAAAGTTTTTATTCAAATCTTGGTGTGACATAATGCCTGCCTTAGAGAAATATAAAGTATTTGGGACACTCTGTTCTCTGCTTTGGCTGGGAGCTCTGCATGAAAACAGTTGGAGCCACAGTGGAGCGCAGGGCACTTCCTGCTGCTTCTGTCAGCCCAGTGTCCTTCTTTGCTTAGGTACAAGTTGTCTTAAATTCTGGAAGAACACTTTTCATGGTCATCACAGCTTGTCACAACATTTGTAGCAATTTTTAAATTGTTTTTGTAGTAAAGATGGGGGCTAACTATAAAGAATTGTATAGGATAAATAATAAATGGGCAAAAAAATGGCAGATGGAATTTGGTGTAAAGAGAAGTTAAGTAGTGCATATAGGAGAGCAAGATCCAAATTCCATACAGATTTATACATTCTTGTGCTACTCAAGGCATATTTTGCATCTTAATAGATGCAAAATCAGTTTAGCACTTAGTAGTTGTCTAGAAAAAGAAAATAGTGAGATCTTAGCAGCAGTGTGTAATTGTTCACTTGCCTAAACCTTGTTTATTGAGTGCAGTTTTTGTTCTGTACTAGTAGAACCATATAGTAGGCCTAGAAATTTGTTTGTGGTTTTGTTTCTGCTCCTGGATTGCTAAATCTTCAGTAGTCTGTACTTGAAATAGATAATGTTTTCTCACGTGTTCTAAACTAAATTGCTGTTGATGAAAAACCTACTTTTAGATTTGTTGTTTTGTTTGGTTTTGTATCTTGTGAGAACTTGGTTAAAGATCCAAAAAGAATGGAACTGTGAAAGGAAATTTCATTGAAGTAAAAGATCAAAAGAGCAGCCCTGCAGAGAAGGACTTGGAGGTCCTGGTGATGAAAAGCTGGACATGAGCAAGAAATGTGCACTTGCAGCCCAGAAGACCAAAAGTATCCTGGGCTGCATCAGAAGAGGTATGGCCATCAGGGAGAGGGACGTGTTTGTCCCCCTCTCCTAAGCCCTCAGGAGGCCCCATCTGGAATACTGATTCAGGTCTGAGTCTCCTAACACAAGAAAGACATGAGGCTGTTGGAATGGGAGCAGAGGAGGCCACAAAGGTGATCAGAGAGCTGGAGCACCTCTCCTATGAAGACTGAGGGAGTTGGGATTGTTAAGTATGGAAAAGAAAAGGATCTGGGGACAGTTCATTGCATCCTTCCAGTACTTGAAGGGAGTTTATAAACTCCCTGCTGGCCATCCTTTTTTGTTGTTGTTCCTTTGAGCTACAATTCACTGTTGCAGACACCACAATGTACAGGTAGTTTTCAGCCCAACTATTATCCTTAGTGCTTCCCAGCATCAGAGCTCCTCCACAAATGCAGTGATAAACTGGCTTAAGGAAACTGAAAGCTAATGTCCTTCAGTAAAAACATCCCTGATGCTCTTATCTTCTCCATGATCACAACAATGCACTGAAGTTGTTTGTCTGGTTTCAGCAGAACAAAATTTTAAAATAATACAACAATAATGAAAACAGGCAGTGAGATCAGGAACATTAAAGGAAACCCATCAAGAAATACAACAGCACAAATGGGATGATGCACTTTAAAAACAACAACAACAGCAACAACAAACTCAAGAACAAAGGTATTAAGAGAGCTGGGATGTTGAAAAAAGCCTTCAGATCATACCCTCAGGTGATTTAGATGATTTCCCATTTAAAATATATTCTCTTCAGTGAGATTACCTGTGGTTTGGAGCTATATTCAAAATATGTTTAACTTATGAGATTTTATTGGTGCTTACTATTTTTCTTGAAGTTTTAATACAGTTTTGATATTAAATTTTTGAACTCTTTAAAAGTGCAACTGTTGCAACTATATTGAGAACTTGAAACTTGATACTATGTCTTGATACTTTGTCTATATTATGTCAATAAAGGCAGAATTTTAAAACTGATTTTTAAAATGCATCACAAGGCTAAAGTCCAGTTCCTGATTGGTGGGAGACCAGACTTTGCAGCAGAAGAAACAGCATATTTCCAATTTTAAGTTCCCCAGTACAAGACAGAGATTGAAAAACAGCAACATGTTCAATGAATTGTAGAATAATTCGAGTTGAAAAAGACCTTCAAGATTATCAAGTCTAACTGTCAACATGAGCTACCAAATCCCTTCACTAAACCAGGTCTCTTAGTGCTACTTCCACACATGACTTGAATACCTCCAGGGATGAGGACTCCTTCACTTCTCTGGTCAGCCTGTTCCAATTCTTTACCATCCTTTCCATGAAGAGAGAAAACCTGAGAACTTTCCTGGTAAGAGAACAAAAAACTTCCTCTGAACTTATCATAGCATCATGGAATCACAAGATTGGAAAGGACCTGCAAAGTCACCTAGCCCAACCGTCCTCCCATTACCATTGCTACCACAGGCTATTAAACCGTATCTTGTAGTTCCTCTTGCAGATGCCTCTTGAACACTGCCAGGAACAGCAACTCCACCACCTCCCTGGGCAGGCCATTCCAGTGCCTGACCACTCTCTGAGAGAAAAAGTTTTTCTTCATGTCAAATCTAAACACCCTCTTCACAGTCATCCAGCCAGTCATCCCCAAGCCTATACACTGCATGGGGTTGTTGTGGCCGAAGTGCAGGACCCGGCACTCGGCCTTGTTGAACCTCATCCCATTCACCTCAGCCCAGCAATCCAGCTTATCTAGATCCCTCTGAAGGGCCTCCCTACTTTCAAGCAGATCAGCACTACCTGCAAACTTACTGAGGGTACACTCAATCTCCTCATCTAGGTTATCAATAAAGATATTAAACAAGATGTGCCGCAGCACTGACCCCTGGGGGACACCATTTGTAACGGGCCACCAGCTGGACTTAACTCCATTAACCACAACCTGTTGGGCATAGCCCTCTAGCCAGTTTCTTACCCAAAGAAGGGTATGCCTGTCCAGGGCCAACGGGCAGCCAGTTTCTCCAGAAGAATACTGTGAGAGACCTTAGTCCTGTTTTAAGCAGGGATCAGAGCTGATGATCCCCAATGATCACCTCCAAATTGACTTACTTGATAAGCATATGCACTGGCTTCCATTTTCTCTCCATTTTACTTTGTGATAATGTTTTTTATTCCGGAGTGAAAAATAATAAAAAGTCTAGAGTGCCAAAGTGTTTTGAACATACTTTCTTTTTTCTTTTCTTTTTTCTTTTTTTTTTTTTTTTTTTTTTTTTTTTTTTTTTTTTTTGGAGGGGGGGTAGGGAGTATTTTACGGTAGTTTTATTTTTGCAGCCTATTTTTGCAAGCCAAGATTCTTAGCTGAGGAGGATGCTGCAATAATTTGCAGTAATAACATACGACTGTTCTATTACAGTTGTCAATTGCAATACAAACAAGAGATATGTGACTTAAAATTTGCAAGACGGTTACAATTTAAAAGTAATTTCTTTGGAACTGCATGTGTCTAAAAGTTGTCTAAACTTATTAATTTGCAAGGATTTACTCCGAAAGGTTTCTGGCATTCTTTCTTGTAGACAAACTTCTGGGTGGTCTTGGGATGTAGATCAGAACCTTATAATGTATTTTTCATTTGATAAGTATTGCTTATATTAGGAAAGTCTACTTTGAACAATCGTGAATAAGTGATCGGGCATTAGAAAATAAAGATCATTACTTATATGAATGCTTAAAAACAACTGTTTCAGAGACAGAAAGATTCAACAAACACTGCAAGTAAGATATTAGTTTTCATTATAGCTTTGGAGAAAATAATTTAAAATTTGTTTTTCCACAGAAACTAAATGGTCAGTCAAGCACAGACAGCTGAATTCCACTTCAGTTCATAAATCCTGTTCTGCCAAATAAAACTGGAAGTCCGGCCAATTCTATCAATGAGCCTTAGGGTCTATTAGTGAGCTTTTAGGGAAGGTCTTTGAGGATGTGATTATAATGATCTATTATGATGACCTTTCCAGTGTCTGGATGTTGTATGAAATAGGACAGAGTCCTCGGTCATCTTGGTCTTTCATTTGACCTGTCAGTTAATTTTTCAATCTCCTAGCACTGTGTGAAATCCTTCCACACTAGCTCACTGTCATTATTAGCTTTGTCTGTTGTAATTCCTTTCAGACGCTGTAACCTTTGTAAGAGTGTAATACATTCAGGATATTTGTGGAATGGAGTAGCAGGTATCTGACTAAATCTGCTGCTGAATGTTCCTCAGTGAGAACTGATTATCTAACTCATTTTTTAATTTTTGTCTTGTATTCACTTCTTTATCACAAGATTTCCCTCCTGTTCCTTCTCTGTGAAATCTTACTCTCTCTAACAGCATTTACTCATGGGCTTTTGTGGAAGTGTATCCAAGTGATTTATACAAGCTGGGTCACTCTTAATATACTTGATGATTTTTTAAAGAGATCTGGTAGATCTCTGAACTTGAGCTCCACTTACAGAAGCTTACTCCGTGCTTTAGAGGACTGCAATATAGAGTAGGTAAAAACACTGGCTAAAAATTATCTTGGACGCAGTTTTCAGTGAAGAAAACATTAAGGGATTAATTCTTCCACTTAATTTTATACAGTAGGCTGCATATATACATGTGCTGAAGAGTGTCTTTTTCTGTAAAGTGAAGAACTTTACTTGTCATTAGAGCTGAAATCAACGACACAGACTTAGCTATTGCTGTATCAAATATTTCAGCACTTGTCTTTTTTTGTTTGTCTGCCTTTGGTACATGGGCAATCAAACACAGCATATCAAGCAAGATATCCTAAACAGTCAGGCTTTGTTGAAAATGGTGACACTTTGCACTGAGTAGCGCAAAAGAGCAACATTCAGAAGTGGTTAGTACACAGCAGAGGAAGCTGAAATTCAGGTTATTGTTTTTCAGGTAAGGGCTCTAACCTTCAAATTAGGAAATGGATGGAATGTTTTGTTCCTTTTTTGTTTCTGCTAAAATGAATTTGTGGCTAAAAGACTGTTTCTGAGTTGTTTAAACTACCATCCAGAAAAATCAGATGCTGTTTTCTAAGTTTCACAAAATATTTACTTTTTGAGAGTGACATTTGGAAGTGCTGGTCCTCAGGAAGTTTTATGACCAACAAACTGGATGGAAAGTGTGTATCTCTCAAACATCTCAACACCTGACTATCAGTGTTCCTGCAGTGCTGGAGAGGTGGGAGGTGGTTTCACATCACGAAAAGGGGAGATTCAGTCAGAGATTATTTTTGGATGAAACAGCACAACATCTATTCTGTGGGAGCTTACTGACAGTCTTCTCTATCAGGCACGATATAATAGTGTTAGGACAAGGAGTAGTGACCTAAAATTTGTACATAGGAAGTTCTACACTAACATGCAAAATAACTTCTTTTCAATAAGAGTGGTGGAGCACTGCAGCAGGTTGCTTTGAAAGACTGGGAAGTCTCCTTCTACAGGGATATTCAAGACCTGTCTGGACACCTACCTGTATGACCTATTGTGGGGTACTTGCTTTAGCGGAGGTGTTGGACTTCATCTCTTAAGGTCCTTTCCACCCCCTGCAATTTTGTGATTTTTGGACTTTCATACTTTACCATTACCAATACACCCAGCTGGAAAGTATTATAGTGATATTTTCCCATTCTTAAACAAAATTGAATGAGAAGTAAATAATGTGTGAGCTGCCATGAAATCCAACTATTTGTCCAGCAGACTTATTTTTGAAAGTTTATTAGGCATTCATTTCTAACAGGTTTTTATGTCTAAGGCCACAGCGGTAAGTAGGATGAGAAAAATATGGATTATAAATGTTACATCTTTCAAGTACAGTATTCTTACACTGAATAAACTATGGATAATGAAAATACTGATTGATGTGGAACTAGCATGGAATTCTTCAATTTTCATAAATATAAAATATTTCTTGACTTAAAACCCCATGGCATTCAGTCTGAAAATTTATGTGATGAGTCATTTAGAAAGAAAAAGATATTGTTTCTGTCCTGTATATGTAAATAAAATGTTCTAATCAGTAATTAATAAATCATGACCTTTGTCTTTGTTACAGGCAGTGTTTCATTCATGTTAATGCTTAATGCTAAAGGGATGAAATGTATTACATGAACTGTAAGGCTCAGAAGGGAATAAATAAATTATGAGAAGTGGTTAGGCACGCTCTTTATGAATAATTTCTCAGTGTTTTGCCCAGAAGCTTTGCAACACTGGAACACAGAAATTCTTCTACAGAGCTAAGTAGAACATATGATTTAAATTTTCACAGCTTTTGTTCTTCTATTCATTTTGTATCTCTTTACAGTAGAAATACTCTTGACGATAGAGGAGATTAAGTTCCTCATTTTTTCATCATAGGAAATTTTAATTGTTGTTGTAAACTGTTATCAAAATTAACAGACATTGAGATGCATCTTTTGTCCTGTCATATTGATGCCAGCCTGGATTTTTCAAGTAGTACAACTTTGCTCAGTTTTTTTGTAATTTCCAGTATTTTCCTCCAGATATATAAAATCATCAAGGTGTTACCGAAGAAATTGAATTACTGTTTGCTAGAGACTATTAGCTCGGATTACTTTTTATTAAAATAAAGGATTGTTATAGGAATTGACATGTGAGAGCAGAACTCTGTTGTACAGTGACACTGCTGACAAAGTGAGCTGTGAGGATATTTGCTTGTGTGGCTGGGAGTTATACTACAGCCCCAGTGTCTGTTCAGTTAGAGGATCTCATTACTTAGCAGTACAATGAAAATAAATCTCATTCTTTTTCTCTTCAAAAGTCAAAAACAAAACATAGATTTCTCTGATTTCCCATATTTAGGCAGATGAGAAGAAAGAAGAAACTAGACTTCCATGGCTATGGATTTATAAAAGCTCAGTGGAGGGTAACAAACAGGCAACATGTCTCACGAAAGTGTTGAATTAATCACTTTATTAAAGTCTAATCAGTGTATTAATCACTTAAGCCATGTATTTAATAAATCAAATGGAAGCTGAGAATGGCTTGGCTAGAGAAAGACTAGTGGATGATCTCATTAACAGAAGTCTAACAAAGGACATATACTCAAACAGACATAACTGTAATATTTGGAGCTTGCTGGGTACTAGAATGAACAGCACTGTCTGGTGCCCTACAAGAGCTGACGGGGTTAAAGAGGAAGCATTTCACGTTGGTATAAGGCACATGATGTTCATCTGGGCTGTGAAATGTCTGAATCTCTTTAGAGATTAATCTCTCTGGGCAGGGATATGTTATACTTGGCAGTTTTCACCTGCTGTACAACATGATGTACCCATACAATACTACAGAAGATAATATCCAAAGAATTCACTTTAGCAAGGAAATCAGAGAGCTGAGCAGCTTGGCTCGGTGAGGAAGCATGTTCTTCCAAGGACATTGTCCTTAAAAACAATCCTTAGCAACGGGTGGACATCAAAAAACTTTAGAAGTTCATTTTAGTTGAGATAGCAGCAGCATCTGAATTAACTATGTCTACAAATACGGACTGGAAATTTGGTTAAGCAGATTGTTACATACTGTAAGATATCTAGTGCTTCCCGTGTTTAATTTTTTTTTTTTTAGATGTTATGCTTCTGCATTACTTCATAATGAAGCAGGCATTTGGAAGAAGCAGCCCAGTGTACAGTGCAGTATAACTAAAATGCTAATTCTAAAACGTGAGGTGGCAAAGACAGTCTCATAAAGTAAAATATAGTTTTGAAAATCATGTACCACTGGCAAGTGAGACCCAAATTTTCTAGAACATAATATTTTATTTGACTACTACTTCAATATCTCCATGTATACTGAATTAATATGTAATTTTTTCACTGGGAGACAATATCTGCGTTTTACTGTGTTTCGTGTTATGAACTGAGAACTGAGGAAAAAAAAAAGACAAAAAAAAAAATTTATCAAGATTCTCTGCGGCGAAAGGAGGCTGGACTCTGAAACAGTGCAGTTGAAAACACAGGGCCATCTTTTATAATTTAAAGTAATTATATTAGTCATATCCTCAGTAATTTTCTTACTATTATGCAAGATACTTAATCAGCTATATCTGGTGAAGCTGTGTACATCTTGACAATGCATACCAAATATAACTGTCCACATTTCAAAATTATTTCTGAAAATTGTTGTAGCATGTAAATACATTAATGGAACATCAAGTAAGTTCTTCAGATGCAAAGTGGCTTGTAAAATACTTACAAAATATTCAACAGGATTGAAAAAAAGTGAAGAGTGGTGGGTGAATGTTCTATGTCATTAGTGAGTACTGAGTGGTTATAAAGATGCAGGATTGGGTCCTGAAAGAATTCAGTAGAAATGTACAACATTTTTTTTCTTCTGTTCAGCTGAGATTTTTTTAACACAAAGAATTCCAGGGTATGGTACATCTCTTGTTATTTTAATACATGTCTTAGGAATAAAATATGATGTGACTTCATTGAAGGTGCCTGTTGATAGCTTGTGAGGACAAGTAGTTTCTTCCTTGTTCAGGTCAGAGCTCATTATGTCCAAAGTAATGCAGGACTCACCAGGGATGGGAAACTGTGCTTAGAAACATAATGGCATTATCTTATTTCAGGAAAAAAAATGTTTTTCACTGACTTTATTTATGAGTAACTGAGGTATTTCAGATGTGCAGAGGCCAAGCTGCTGGTTTGTCAAGAGCTATTTGCAAAGAGATAAGAAGTACATGTATTTGTGTTTTTATGAGACAGTCCTAGGAAAGAAAAACATTTCTTTCTTTGAAATGCTATTTGTTCTATCATGAAGTCTAAATAATCTCGGTATTTTTTTCTTCTGCCTAAGAAGCAGGACCTGAGAAGACTGGTGTTTTGTTGACTAACTCCATGAAGAGATGGAAGTTGGCTTTTTCTGTCCAGTATCACTGAGGAGTGTGAACTCCACCATTACATAGCCACTACAGACCAAGCAGCCATCAGTCCTGATGCCACCAATCAGTTTACCTGTGTTGGTGATCTGCAGGTCCAGCATTGCATTCCCCCTGACTGGGCTGTCTGTTCCTTGGCTCTAGAAGTTATCTTTGTTTCAGAAGCCTCCTGGATTGCCTACAACTCTCCTTTCTACCTTTCAAGCAGATATCAGGGTGTTTGAAATTCCCCACTAAGACAAGAGCCTGCATTTGAGATGTCTCCTGTAGCTGAAGGAAGAAGGCTGCATCAACAGGCTGTGCTTGATCAAATGTCTTGTATTAGGTCCCAGCCACAAGGCTTGTAGTTTTAATCTCTAACTCTCATCCATAGGCTTTTGACTTGCTTGTATCTATTTTTCAGGGACAGCTCTTCACAATCTATTCTTTTTTTTTTTTTTTTTTTTTTTTTTTGTGTGTGTGTCAT
Organism: Phasianus colchicus; assembly: GCF_987193195.1. Taxonomy (NCBI): domain Eukaryota; kingdom Metazoa; phylum Chordata; class Aves; order Galliformes; family Phasianidae; genus Phasianus; species Phasianus colchicus. The sequence continues at coordinate 54,210,481 of NC_143476.1, forward strand.
GGTTTTGTGGGCAAAGCTTCCTCCTTTCTGTCTTTTTTGAACGGATTGTTGCCATTGATAATCACATTCCAGTAATGGGAATCTTCACACCAGATTTTGGTGACAGCAACTACATCAGGATGTTCTTTTAGAACAGGGGCTTCCAGCTCCTCCCGCTTATTTCCTAAGCTGCATGTATTGGTATAGCTGGGCCCTCAGCCTTGATGCCTTCTTGGAAGATAACTCTTTAATTCCCTTGAAGCATTTTTCTGAGTTTCCATTGCCTTCTCTTATTGCTTCAGTGGTCCCTGGCTCATCATCATAAGATTTTACATGTGCAGCAGGTTGAGGGCCCCTTCTAGAACCACGTCCCTCTAACCTAGCTATCCTGCCTCACACTATGGCTTTGGCAGGCTCACTATCACCCCCCATCCTGTCTTTGAACCTAATTTAAAGCCCTGCCAACTGCCAGCTTTTCCTCACGGACCCTCTTCTCCTTTGAGAAAGGTGAACCCCATCTGGTGCATTCAACTGCATTGCCATGTAGGCTGCTCTGTTGTTTAAAATTCGAAGTTTTTGCAGCAGCAGCAGCCATGATGCCAGCTGTTTGCCAATAGGATCCTTCCATTTCTTTCATTGTTCTTGCGCAGTACAGGAAGCAGATAAGAAAATGATCTGTGTTCTCAGCTCCTTCAACTAATGTCCCAAGGCTTTGAAGTCCCTTTTGATGGCCTTTGGAAATGCATTTAGCTGCCTCCTCACTCCTTATGGTAGAGGATTGGCCCAGCATACTGGACATTCATTTCGCTGCAGGGTGGTGTCATCTACAACTAATACCCTTCTCTTTTTCTTTGCTGGTGTAGCCTTGATACTTCTACCAAACTGCAGAGATTAGAGATCTACACTATCTCTTTTTCTTGTCTTCAGCTGATTGAAAAACCTCTTTCTGATTCTAGGAGCTCTTATGTAAACATTAGTCATATCTTTAAGTATCTATTTATGTCCTCTTATACTTGCCACATTCAGTGTGCAATTTCCAATGTTTTAAAACTTTACACATCACAGATTAGTAACTGTAAACAAGTTCTGGGTGAAAAGTGGTTTTCTTAGACAAATAATTGAATTTGCTGCTTTGCCGGAAGATCATCCTTTTTCATCTTAATATTTGGGTTTTGATTTGTTTTGTTTCCTGATTATGAATTCAGTAATTGAGACTCCTTCTTAGCCGAGGAAATCCCAAAGCAGTCTGTATCAACAAGAGTTTCACATTTTAGACCAATTGAAAGGTTAGTGCTAAGCACTGGGCTGTGCAAAATAGAGATGCAGATATTTGGATCTGGGAATCTCATTACTTCCAAGGAAGGAAGCCAAGGCATGGATGAATTTCCTATTCCTAGCCAGCTGCACTTTAGTGTTATGTTTTGATTTGAGATGAACGTTATCTAATCACAACTTTTTGCCCTGAATTTTCTTCCTTCCTTTCAGGAATGTACACATAATGTACCTCAAGATAATTTTATTCACATTTTTCCCGAGTCACTAAAACTCTGACAGAACTCATTTACAGTCAGTGGTGGAATATGTTTACAAATGATCTTACTATAAAAATCCCCTTCCCTAATAACATTCTCTCTAATTTGAACACACATTCAAGTGGATCATGATTTAGAAATACATCTTCTAATTCTTGAAACAGTTTTATTAAAATATGTTGTGGCTAATTCACGAGGCTTTTCTATTTTTTATTAACACAGGAAGAATTTGTAAGTATTATGTCTGGTTTCTAAGATGAGTATTTTGTGATAGCACAGTTTGCTTTGCTGCCTTACTTCATCCCTTGTGATTCTTAAACCCATTGACTAATGTCAGCCAAATTTACAGATAACAATCTTGAAGGTTTTGACAAGTATTACGAAAAAGGTGGCTGCATAAAGGAGAAAGTTGTTACATACATTTTGGCATATAAAAATAAGCTGGCACAAAAATATTGATCAGAATGTTTAATAAGTATGTGCCAGTGCTTCAGTGTGGAAGAAGTATTAGTTCTGTACCTCTACAAAACCCAAGAATGGGTTTTGTTAGCTTTTGTGCTCTTCCTTTGAAAGAGGAGACATTCATTCACATCTTCACCCTAAACTTGACTGTCTTTTCTCATAATGTGCTGCAGTAAATCAGAAGCTACGTGCAGGATTTGATGGATTAAATTCTGTAGCCCAAATTAATCCATGCTCCAGATTTAGATAGTCAGGATGATTTTGCCAGAGGAATAAACAGTCTTTGTTCTAGATTTGCTTATTTTTTAAAGAAGATGAAAATTCATTTTCATTCATTTTATTAAGCACTGCTAGAAAACAAGATAAAATTATTTTAAAATAACTAAGATAGGATAAAGATATGTGAAGTTTTTCTGAGTTTCATCCACTAATTTATTTGAATTAAAGTGTAAATTTTGGCATCACAGAAATGTAAGCATATTCCTCCAAGTAGAATCAGTACTTCAAAGAGTTGTCATCTTCTTGACATGATGTCTGATATTATATACAAAACTAGAAGGAAGGGACTAATTGGAAAACAGCAAACAGGCCGAAACCTTTCTTCTATGTACAAGGTGGTGGTGTTTGTTAGTCCAAGGACATCTTCTAAGAAAATCTTATTTTCTTTTATACCAACTCTGCTCTTGTTAGCTCATTGCCAATATTTGTTTTAAATAAATACTTTCGGTGAAATATGAAAGAATTAGTGTAAGTAACAAAGCCAAACTAATACAGTTATTGTTCTGAGGCACATAGTTACTTGTTCATATTTAGTCCCGCCTCTAAAAAGGCTTTCTTCTTTCCTGTGTGGCCCAGTCTTCCATGAATCTGTGTCATTTTCTGAAAATGACATTAGAAAAAAAGATAAACACGTGGAGTTTTTAAGTCACCAAATCCAATAATCACAAATTCAAGAAATAGTGTGAGTCTAACTTCCTGTTTTGATGGATCATGAAAGATCAGCTATTGACCATCTGAAGAGGCTTGAAAAAACTACTAATCTGATATTACATTTAAAAAAATATGTAAGAACCATTTCTAAAGAAAAGCAGGTTTTTTCATATTTGAGAAAACCTCAAGAGTTCATTTATTAACATCCCTCCCCCAGTCCACAGGAACATCAATTACATTGATCTAAATCTTCATATTTGTGTAACCTGATCTTAAAACTCTCCAGTAATGCAGATTGCTTTACACCCTTTTCCAGGGTTTATTGTTAGCATTTTATCCTATCCACTGTGCTCAGAGAGAAGAATTTTTCTCCTTCTCTTCTACAATAAGAACAACATATTCAGTTCTTTTATTTTTCCAAGAAAATTATTGTATTTTCTCGTATTTGAATGAATAAGCTTATTTGACAAGCCATTTCCTATACTTTCATCTGATGCCTCTTGATTTTGTTCTTTATTCTTGGATTGTGTGCTGAGAACTAAAAGTAATTGTGTCGCTTGTCACTTCCTGATGCTAAGAGGGGCATAGACTATAGAGTATTCTCATACATTTCTCTGAGGATTAATGTTCTTTCCTCTTTCTTTTCCTTCCTTCCTTCTTTCTTTTTCTTTCCTCCCCTTTCATCCTTTTTTCCTTCCTTTTCTTCCTTTTTTATTTCTTTCTTCCTTCATTCCTTCTTCTCCCATCTTCTTTCCCTCCTTTTTTTCTTTCTTTCTTCCTTTTTTTTTTTTTTTTTTTTGAGAGGATATTGTTACTTATTTTTATTTGCCTTGTAACTCAACTCTCAGATCATGTTTAATAGAATTTCTTAATCATCTGTTGAGTAAAAGAAAAATGTGTGGAGAGATACAGACCTTTTGGTCCATTGACACCCGAAGGGTAGGACATAGGGTGTTAGAGTGACAGAAACTTCCAAAAGGAAGTCATCAACAAAACAACTACCATCTTTGGTTCCCTCCAAGGAGTGACGGCTGTGAATCTCAGTGTTCAGGCTCTATAGATTCTTTTTATTGATCTTGAAGTCTATGAGATCAGAAATGTTGTATATAATCAGGAAAAATATTTTTTCAGAGGAACATATCAGCCCATCACCTATGGTTTTAATCACAGAGTTGTAGCAGTTGGGAGGGGCCTCCAGAGAACATCAAGTCCAACCCCTCTGCTAAAGCAGTCCCCCTACACAGGTAGGCATCCAGATGGATATAAACAGAAACTTGTCCCAGTGTGTAAGTGGGGTATCACACAATGAAAAATTGCACATGCACTTAGCTTTGAACTTGATAGCATTACTTTTATATCAAAAGTGAAGGTTCTGATTAATTTTACACACAAGATTTCAATGATTGCTTACATTAGCAATGTTTGGAGTCTGCAATCTTATTCTGTTTCTAGCAAAACCAAAGGTTTTAATGCTGCATAAATTTTCTATGAGGATGAAATTAAAAAGTTAGCACATGTAAATATCTACTTACATGCTAGAAAAATGATGTTTTATGAGAGGCATTTTAGTTCTTCATTAGAGGGACTCTCTGTCTCTCTAGTTTCTTATATTTTTGTTCTGTTATTTCATATGGGCTAGCTATGAATGCTTTGATAAAAATGTGAACATGAACACTCACCCCAATCCAACTCTTTATTTTCTAAACATGCTGCAGGTTAGTAAACATGGGAAAGAATACAGGTTTACCTCACTCCTGCACACATTTTCCTAAAACTATTATTGATGGCAATGGGTAGTCAGGAGAGAAAGAAAACAGAACAAAACAAGAAACCATAAAAGATTATAACCACCATTTCAAATGGAGATCATTAACTCAAGCTGTAACCCAAATATTTTTGCAGTGTGCAAAATAATACTCTCTGGCCAAAGAAGAAAAATGAACCAATTAAAAAACTTGATTATATTTGGGGATGTTATAGTAATAGGTTTTATTTTATCCTTCACCCTTAATAGTACAAGTGTTGCAAATCTGAGGTTGGGAAGCTGCAAATTACATGTGTACACCTGTATATTTGTAGATGTACATGCTCTCTTTTAGTGCACATAATTGTACTTCTGCAGAAACCAACCCTTTTGTGCTTGCAGAAGTTTTCTAATATTTGCATACATATGGATGCACTCTAAGCTGTTATTTAACAAAAGGTTAACACAAAAGATTAAGTGCAAACCATTTCATGAAGAGCAAAACAAAGATCCTATGATTGTCTATGATTCTTTTTTTTTTTTTAATGGGTACTCCATGAAGTTTTATGAAGGACCTGACTGTGAGGTCTTGTTTTTCAATCAGATCTTTGCCAAAAGTTGTATTGCCAACTACAGCCTGGGTGGTGGTTTGTCTTGGTATTTTTGCAGTTGTGTTATTTATCCTTCCTTGCTGCTAGCCAGCATATTGTTTATCATCTCCATGATAATAGTAGACAGGGGATGGACTAATAATTATGAAGCAGTGAAAGAAAAAAACTTCCTACAGGCTATGGATACGGATGGAGAAGGCTCAGGAATAACAACACAATAAAAGTTCATAGTAAGTGGTTGGTGTACAACCAGGATGATATCTATTCATCTCTGCTATTTGAAAATTTTTAATCTTCAGCTAAATTTACTGTTCCTATCCAGTTATCCAGACTATGATTTCATCTCTTTTCAAACACATAGATATAAGATATTATGAAAGCTGAATAACAGGAGGCTGCAGAATAAGCAAAATTTCTTAATTTTCTTTTTTCAAAATGTTCTTTCATTTGGAAATTGAAGCCAATCTAAACACACTTAACTTTTGTCTCTTCGTCATTGTTAGGAGATAACAACAACAGCAGCGTGTACATTCTGTGTTCAGTCCAGCCAGTAGCTAGCTTCCTCTTCCTTAGTTTTAAGTGTGGTTTGGTCATGTTCCATTTCTTCTGTATTCAAAATATGCAAACAAAACTGTTGTAGGTGATTTTGTAGCTCCACAATTTAGGAATAGCTCCAGTGTACATTGATAGTAGCTTAGATTTGAAAAATACCATTCATGCCTCTGACTGAGGGAGCTGCATTTTGCATTACGTGTAGTTCAGCATGATTTAGAAAACAGTGAACTTGCTAGTATAGAGTAGTTGACTATTTTAAACAGCTGGGCTTGCTTTGACTCCATTTTAAATAATGTTCATCAACAATCCAACAGAATTTGAAGTTTACATATCTTGCCAGTAAAACTTAAGATGTTTTTTTAAAATCAGTTATTTCCACTAAAAGAAAATATGGCTTGGGAACAGCAGCTCAGCAGCTTCTTTTCCTCATTGTAGGACTATAAAATCCCAGGGCTTTTTCTTTTCCATTTTATGATTTCTCATTCTATTACTTTAGAAACAAATGCATCCTATTCATTATCTCAAACTAGAAAAAAATAAAATGAAAACAAGTGCACATGTGGCTCTAGTAAACCACAGTGACTTCCAAAACACATTACATTATACTCTGAAACATTAAATTTGTGGGTTTAACTACAGCGTGAGAATAAGAAAAGTATGTATTCCTATGTACTCTGTATTGAGGGATGATCTGTATTTGAGAAGCACTGAAGAAGTAGAGATGGATAAAGATAAAAACCATACAGTTTTCAGTGATGCCAACTTCCTGTTCACGTACTATGTCAACAAACTCCTGAAGTACCTAAATATGTCATGATAAATATCATCTTTCTGAAGCAGCGTACACCTCCAGCTGGAAGTCCTTGTTATCTTCTGATACTGAATAGCTTCTTTGTGTCCCTTTCTGTGAATAAATTACTGCAGCTTCCACCTGTTACGGTGGCTGCTCTGAAAGTAATGCCTCCTATTTTATTGTGCTGTCCCACGACGTCAGAGGCAGATGATGGTGGTATGGCAGTAGAGACTGAACCTTCCAACCAGTACTCCATTATACGCTGTTGCTGTGTGACAGGTGGAAGAGGAGGGGCAGTCTGACAAAATGATATCTGACATGGAAGTGCGTATGAAGCAAAGGTGTGCCCTCAAATTCCTCTGTTTGTTTGTTCTGTTTTGCATTTCCCCTCTTTGTTCTTGCTTTGGTCTGTAATGTCTGTAGATTTGTTTTTCCTTTTCTTCTCATGTTTGTATACCTTTTCTGCTCTTTCTGTGAAACACGCATTGCTCATACACTGCAATGCAGTTTATTTTCACAGTGTTTCTTGGGGATGACTTCTTATTGGAAACATCCACTACAGTTTTGAGAAATATGAAAACTGAAAATTAAAGGGCATTTATTTGCAACAATCTGCAAAAGTCCAATAATGGGTTAAAAACAAGTTTTTTGTGCTTGTTTGTTGTTTTTAAAGTCTTGACTTGCAGAAATGTCTGCTAGTCTGGAGGGGCCTAATATTTGTCTGTCTGTGGAGTCTGAGGGTAACTCTGTTTTGCCAGGCAATGCAGATTTGTGGTTCACTTGCAATAAGAATTTGTTGTGACTGTGAATAAGATACAGAATATTTGAAAATACAGTGAATATTACAGCTGATATCAGTGTCTGACAATATTACTTAAAAGTTGTTGTAGAGTGAACAGTTAGTTCCAATTACAATTTTATTTTGTGTTGGTGTGCTTTATTATGTCAACACAATGCTGTAGTAAAATCATTTATTTCAATCGCTGCAGTAGTCAGACTAAGGACACCTCAAGATACATTTCAAATTTAATCCCTTTTTCAGTTCCTGGTTGGATTATTGTACACAATCTACTAAGATTACTCATTTATCTTCAAGATGTATTTTTAAGGAAAAGCAAACTTTTTATATCTTTCTTTTGTGGCATATCCTCCACCCACGTTTCTTACCAAAGGCATTTTTGATTAGTAATACAAATGTTTATTGAGGATGAGGAAGATGTACTGCAAAATGATAATAAAATCACATGGTGCTTTAAGAAATTTTTAAATTCCATGGAGGATTTTTAATTTGAGTTACAAGAGATTTTAAATTTGAATGAGGTGTGGGTGGAATGGAACTTTACTTGGTAAAGGCTATCAAGTGAAAGACTAATCTGAATTATTTTCCCCTCAAAAGATTTTTTTATATCATGTGGAACTTGACTACATTGGAGGACTGAGGTTTCCACATGTACAGTGTTATGAAATATTTTTTTTCACAAGGACCTGATACCAAAGTTATATTTTTAAGAGCCTTTAGATGAACCCCTCAGAGAAACTTGCAAAGTTTGGGCATGGAATGAAGCCCAACTCAACTCTAGTCAAAATGCTGCTCTAGGTGCTTGCCTGTTGGTTCTCTCTATGACAGAGTGCTAGAAAAGACTTATCTATTCCTTCAGTTTGCTATTCTTATCAATTCCTTCAATGACCAGTGAAAGTGCTATTCATAACCTAAGTTATTCTGCACCTTGGTCTGATGACAGATTAAAAGTATGGACATGAGTTATTACTAGGACACAGAGTCTCTAAATCCATCTCATATATAGTTCTCAAATAAAATATAAATCACCCAAATAAAATGTAGATCAGAGGCACAGCTCTGCTTGCATTGTTGCAGTTCAGCATGAACAATTATGTAATAGTTAAGAAACTGAAAAATGTATTCAATAAATAGTATCACCTGTCTTGTTTACTTGACTGTGGTGTGTAGAATTAAGTTAAAAATCATTACATATTACATTATATGTGAAGACACACTGCAAGAAAAAGTAACAGGAAATTTTACACTTTGGTGCACTTTTAGAAGTATTTTAAGTTATTTAACAGTTATTACTGTATTAAAGGCTATTAGCTATTATTCTAAAAATGCATGGTTTTAAAAAACTTTAGAATTTTTGACATTTTTGTGTAACAGAATACCTGTGAAATGAAAGGTAATTCCAATCGTGAAGAATTTGCTCAGACATTATGACTGTATTAAAATTTGTTTAATGAAAAAGAAGAAATTAGTGCTCACAATTTTTTGTTAATTTGGGCAAGCATGGAGGAATTGCTTTTGAGGCATTAGGATCTCTGTTACGTAGTTTTTTACAGTTGTCCATAATAAGTTCACGTTCATGAAAGTTAAGATGCCATAACTTTCTAAGTGCCATCTTCTTTCTGATGTTTTTCTCATTTTTCTCATTTTTCATGTATAGGTTAACACATATACTAGCATTCAGATTTTGCAGTTCAGACCCAGTATGCAGCTATCCCAGATCCCATACAGATCTGTGACTTCTCCAAAGGTTAAATAAGAGGTTGGGAAGAAATTTTATTTTATTTTTGAAGAAAAACTAAATCTAAATGTCTGCTATTGAGTGTGAGAAGAACTCAACTGTGCTAGCAAATGCTGGTATATACCCAGATGAGTGGTTATAAAGAGCAATAGATACTGTGGTGTCCCTTAAAAGTAAGAAATACATTTATCTTCATCTTACCTTTATTTCTGGGGAGGAATAACTGCATGCATCATTAAAGCTAAGGGATGACCTGCTGGAGATGAGCTCTGTGGAGAAGGACCTGTGGGTCCTAGTGGACAACAGGTTAGCCATGAGCCAGCAGAGTGCCCTTGTGTCCAGGAAGGCCAGTGGCATCCTGGGGTGCATTATAAAGAGCATGACCAGCTCCCCAGGTCAAAGGAGGTGATCTACTCTGCCCTGATGAGGCCATGTTAAGAATACCATGTCCAGTTCTGGACTCTCCTGTTTAAAAAAGACAGGGATCTCCTAAAAGGAATCCAGCAAAGGACCACAAAGATGATAAAGGGCCTGGAACATCTTCCATATAAGGAGAGCCTGAGTAAAAAAGGTCTGTTCAACCTGGGGAAAAGAAGACTAAAAGGGAACTTGATAAACATTTGTAAATATCTACAGGGAGGTGGGAGGCAAATGCACAAGGCCAGATTCTTCTTAGTGCTATGTAGCAGTAGGACAAAAAGTCACGACTTAAAACTTGTACATAAGAAGATCTGTGCAAACATACAGAAGAATTTCTTTATGGTAAGGGTGACAGAGTGCTGGAGCAGGTTGCCCAGAGAGGTTGTGGAGTATCATTCTATGGACATATTCAAGATCTGTCTGGATGCCTACCAGTGTGACCTATGGTAGGGTACCTGCGATAGCAGAGGGGTTGGAGTCAATGATCTTGAGGTCTCTTGCAACCCCTGCAATTCTGTGATCTCTGCAGTACCTCTAAGATTTAAAAACAGAGAAAAATTATTTTTTGTGACAAAGTCGTGCCTTTTTCTGTATCTCAATAGACAAATATGGAACAGAAGATGTAGGAACTGACATTTAGAAAGGTGATCGTTGCTTTAAATTGGTATTAAAAATTAGTGAATTTATAAATGGTAAATTTAGAGTTTCTCTTGGCCTCAGTAGAAGTCCACTTTCAGAAGACATAAATCACAAGCAGGTGACAATAAGCAGTATTAGCTTAGTCAGTACATTCAGTAGCAGTCATTTGACTTCAGAAGTTAAACGCATTCAAGAACAGAACTGTTTGTTTTCTCCTAGGATCCGTTTTGATATTTAGTCTCATTGATGGGGATAATTATAAAAGAGGAGGGTGCATTATGCATGCTGACAGCTGTCTTTTTCACAGTAATATAATCACTTAATTGATTAGGAAAGTACTCAGATGTGGAAGTGGATAAAGTGACAGTGCTGGAAAGAAGACAAGTTGAAGCAATCAAGAATCTTTGGGAAGACCCAGGAATTCAAGAGTGCTATGACAGATGGAGGGAGTATCATCTCTCGGATTCTGCTAAGTAGTAAGTGCTCTACATAACCACAAGAAGAACCCATATCTAATGAAGGTAAATAGATAGGTTCTCTCTGATTTTATTATCTAGCTCTGTGTCTCTGTTGGCCTGCAATAGACAAAAGATTTTAAGCTGAAGTAGTGAAACAATTTAATCTGAGATTTTCTGAAGGTCCCGAAAACATCATTCCTCCCAGCTCTGAGGTCAGCACAGCTGGTACATAACTGAATTTCCCATAGGGGAAATCATGGAAAACAGCTGTAAAAAATACATTAACAACAAACAGGCATTTCAGAAAGCTCATAATTATACCAAAATTTTAGGATGTAAGTAAAAATGTAGATGTTTCAGTAGTATTCCTGGAACTTAATTATGAAAAATGATAGCTTTAGGAGAACAGAAAGATTATTATTTTTTTCTTTCTTTCTTTTTTTTTTTTTTTTTTTTTTTTTAAATGACAAAGTTGAGAAGTTGGATTCCAGTGAGGAACATTTAGGTTGGGCATTTGAGGTAAACACTTGACAGTCTATTCTATCCTCCTTTTCTATGAAGTCAACTAAAATTGAAAATTAGTTCTATTTTAAATTCAATTAACTATTTATTTCACTGTTAATTATCATTGAGATCTTTAACAGTTTGTGACACTACTGGAGAGGAGGAATTTTCTCTTTCACAATAGAAAATTTGGAAAAAGTGTAAACCTTTTTAATTTTTTTGTGCACAATTGAGGGACGACTGGACAGCAACAGGAGGAGAATGCACTGATATTCTCTTTCTTTCACCGAAGAGAAAGAGAGAATAAATGTTTAAATTTGGTTTCTACTCCGATTACCTTGAACAATTTGGAATACAGTTTACACAATTCCGTAGGCCATGGTAGCATTTTTGGATGATCAAGTGTTGCCGTCTAGTGTTGTGAAGATAGATTGCAGATGAGTAATCTGCATCAGTTCCTTGTGAATGACTTTCTCACACTCTGCTCATTTATTTCAAGCACAGCAGTGTCATCTTAGAAGTTTATGCCAGCTACATATGAAAAGTACAGGAGGGCTAAGGAGGGCTAAGTTAAGAATGATGGTATGGACAGAAGAGAAACTAAATGCATCATCATCTACATAAAAATACATAAGGTTGATCATGTGTGCAATGCTTTCCATTAACTATTCTTCTGAATCCTATCCAGCAGCCTTTCACATTTATGTGCAATATTAACAGCACATGTGAAGTGCCAGGAGGTAGAAAAAATGTTGATAAACAATTACATTACAGCAAGGATTGATGTGTGTTTTCAAATCTTAGCTATTGTGATTACTTTGAAGTAATAGCAAAGATTATACCAATAAAGTTTATCATGATTTTCTATAGAACATTTGAACTTTTATTTTTTTACTATTCTGAATCATAAGTATAGCTGTCAAGTAAGTTAAAGGTTTTATAGTTTTATGCCAGCAACAATTGTTCTTATGCCAATAGAACAAAATGAAATTTCCATTCATTTGCTTTTGTGGGAAAATCACTGTACTGCTGGTCAGTGCTCTTGTTTTTAATCTATATGATTAAATTATGTGAGTGCATTAATCTTGCTTCTGTTGTGTATTTAACTTTCCAGTTATCTTACTGACATTGATTGTATTGCTGTGCCCTCATTTGTGCCAACTCAGAAGATATTCTTAGAGTCAGAGTGCCAACTACAGGAATTATCAAGTACCCTTTTGATTTAGATAATATTATATTTAGGTAAGATTGCCTCTTGAATGGTTCAGTATTCAGAAATGAGAATAGTTGCTGAAACTTTACTTCTAAGGTTTTTAAGCTTTCGCTTTCAATTGTTATGGTATATATTTTCAGCACTTTGCTGATTGGATTTAGTCTTCAAATTTCTCATGATAGAAAGTATTTCAAAACATAACTTTTTAAATTTACTCTACATGAAAAATGCTATTCAATTCAAACAGCCCAATCACTGTGTATTTCTATCTGTTTGTTTAATTAGAAAGTCTGAAATGGGGGAGAGGGAGGTGCAGAGAAAAGGCATTTTAATAAGATGTTAATAGCCATATCAGAATATACTTTATTTCTCTTATGAGCTAACAGTTACTACCTCCCAGAACTAAGTATTCTAGGAAATATTTCGGTTAAATAGGTCCATCAGATTTTATCTGGGCTTGTCTACAAAACCATAGGATTTTGATGTGGAAGTAAGATAGTTGTGAGAGTTTTGATTGTTGAGTTAGGAGATGTGACTACACTGTTCCAGAGAAGGAACAGAAGGGATATTGGATTTGGAGGAGGAGCAAAATGGTCCGTGTTTAGATCCACTTTTGTTAAAACATCTACCAACAGAGAATAAAATGACAATATTTTGTATTTTGTCACAAGTAGCAGTGATGCTTTGTACACATAAACTGAAGTGCAGTGAATATTGCTGCACTTTGGCAAATCAGTTAAGTTTAAATATTATATAGAACCATGCTAATATACAATATCTGTGGTTCAAGTGTATTTCAGGTAGGCAAGCTATTACAAGGCCTTGGAGTCTATTGAAAGTATCTTATGAAAATGACTAATATATTGACTGCATTTCTTGTTAATAGGATGCTGGATGTAGGTGGCCAAAGGTCGGAAAGAAGGAAATGGATTCATGGTTTCAAAAGTGTTACTTCTGTCATATTCTTAGTGGCATTACGTGAATATGATCAAGTATTGGCAGAATGTGACAGTGAGGTAAGGAGTGGGTGTATCTTTGTTACGTACAGAAAAAGGGGTGAGCTTTGTTAAAAAGACAGCATTTTTGTGTCTTATTATTATTTGCACACAATGGAACTACAGTGGGAAGTTCATCAAGCAGTCGTGAAGTTATATTAAATTAGCAGCCTGCCTGAGAAAAATGGAATCTACCTTAAAATGAAGCACAATCTTAAAATGTTTAAAGTATGTCTTCAGATATATGAAAATGAACATCAGCAGTAGTCTAAAAAAGTAAGATTCCTTTAATCATCATTCTTTATTAAAATCTCTGACACTTTAGAATAAATCTGTGCATGAATTAAAGAGACTGAAGACAAAGTAAATTGAAATTCACCTCTTTTCCAAGGTTAGAAAATGTAAGAAGAGTTATCTCATCTGTTCTAGAATGCCATCACCAGAGGCCAGATTTTGCAGGGAACAATGCTAAGAACAAAATTGTACGCAATTAGGGAAAAGCATATGGATGGAACAGGGTTACTCTTTATAAAGGTTGCTTTTCCTCTTGAAAGTTAGCAAATTCCTTCAAATGTTCTGCACTCTTAATACCGCTTGAACTCTGAAGTCCCCAAACACTTTACAGATTATTTTCCTCAAGATCTTGCTTGTAAAAAGCAAACCTGGCTTCACTTGCAGAAGGGTTATCTATTGGAATTTAAAAATGAATCTTCAAAGATTCGTGTCATCTTTTGACATGATCATGGATGACTAAGGAATCTTGTTTTTAATCCCACCATCTTTGATATTTTGTTATGTTTACATTGGACACTAGGAAAAAAAGGTAAATAACAAAGTGGCTACCATCAACTATTTGTCCAGGAACTTCAACCAGCAATCTACTAATATGTTGTTCCTTATGTCTCTCTTGAAACGAACAGCATGATTGTTAGTATGGCTGAGTACTTATGCTCTTGTCCTTTAGCTGTATTACATTATAGAAATAGAATGGATTCGATTCTGCCCTGCTAGTCATGGAATTGGGCCAAATCAGCCCATAAACCATTGACAGAGGGAAGCTTCAAGATGATTTATTTTCAACCCCTCCGCCACGGGCAGGGTTGCCATCTTCTAGATCAAACTGCCCAGGATTCCATTCAACCTGATCTTGAACGCCCCCAGAGATGGGGCATCCACAACCTCTCTGGGCAACATTTTCCAGTACCTCACCACCTTCCAAATAAAACTTTTGTTTCTAGCATCTGACATGAATCTCCCCTCTTCTAGTTAGAACCTCCAGTTACCTCTCCATGGCACTGCTCTAAAGTAATTGTTCTCTCAGTCTGTACATATCTGGGGTTGCCTCAACCCAAGTGCAACACCTTGCACTTGGCCTTGTAAACCTCATTCTGATCCACGTTTGAGCGTGTCCAGGCCCCTCTGGATGGCAGCCCTCCCATTTATTTTTTCAATTACACCACACATCTTGGTTGAGGATACACTCAATCCCAGTGTCTGCATAGTTGATAAAGATATTTAAGAGCTCTAGTCTCAAGGCAGACCCTTGACAGCACTCTTGACTGACCTCCACCTCCACAAAGAACTACTGACAACAGCCCCCCGGCTATGACCATATAGACAGTTCTTTATCCACTGAATAGGCTAGCCTTCAAATCCATACGTCTCCAATTTAGAGATAAGGATGTAATGTGAGAATCAAAGGCCTTGCACAGCTCAAGGTAGATGGCATCTTTTGCCCTTCTTTTGTACACTGATGCAGTCACTCCAACATAGAAGGCCACCAGACTGGTCAGGCACAGTCTGCCCTTGATGTAGCTGTGCTGGCTCTCAGATCACCTCTACATCTCATATATGCCATAACGTTCCTTCCAGAAGGATCTGCTCCACAGTCTTCCCAGGTCTTCCTTATTCCCTTTCTTGAATACTGGAGTGAATTATAGAATACCCCAAGCTGGAGGGGGACCTACAAGGATCACTGAGTTGAACTCTTGGATCTATACAGAACCAACTTTATATTTTGGAGCATTGTCCAAACACCTCTGGAACTGACAGGTTGGGGCCCTGACCACTGCCCCAAAGAGCCTAGTCCATACCCACCACCTCCACCCTAGCTCAACCTGATCCTGCCCTGATCCTGTTCTATGCCTTTTGCTCAAATCTTGCTGTTATCACCAGATAATAGTTCAGTAAGGTGGGAGATCAGATATATCCTACCTCCCACTAATGTGATCAGCTGGGACTTTCATTGAACAGAGACTTTTATAGGCTGCTTACTAATTAATTCACATAAAACCTCAAATAACTTTGATAATCAAGACTTACTTTGATTTCTTGTCCCATTGTGCCATTCACAGAAGTGATCCAAAAACAAGCGAAATTTTATTTTATAGTACACAAACAGCAATAATCAGCTAGTGCATTACAATTTTGCTTAATAAAAGTAAAAAAATATATGCACATATATATGCACATATGCACATATTAAACAAAAGAGCCTTTAAAAGAAACCTTTATGTTCTCTGGTTAATAATTTACATGCTGCATTTTAGAGAGTTGTAACCTCATAATATTTTTTTGTTGTAGAATCGAATGAAAGAAAGCAAGGCCTTATTTTAAACCATAATTACATACCCATGGTTTCTCAACTCTTCAGTCATTTTGTTTTTAAATAAAACAGATCTTCTAGAGGAGAAAATTATGTATTCCCATCTAATTAGTTACTTTCCAGAATACACAGGTAAGCATTCATCCGCGACTATGCTTACAAAGGTAAGTCATATCAGCTAGATTTTGCTCACTAAACGGAGAAGGGAAAGTAGAATTACACTGTGTATTCCATATATTTCATATCTGTGCTCTTCCACTCTGTGCTTTAATTCATTTTTTAACTGAACCATTGAAGAAAGATGTATCTTGCAGCCATTCTTTTAACATTTTAATAGCACTATGACTATTAAGTTAACAGAAGTACTCTTTCCAACTTAAATTATCCAAGAGAAGGAAGAAAATAATCACAGATGTATTCCATAATTTAATACAGTATCATATAATTTAATAGTTACAGTGGAAACAAAGATCCCCTTCCTGAATAAAGAGAGTCCTTTTTACTACATATGTGTTGTATAAAACTTCTTTCATGGTCTTTGAGATACTTCAGCAGTCAAACAATCAAAATACGCTGGGTAATATCCTCTGTGTAGAGAATTAAAATGAATTACTTTGAACTGTAAGATTTACTGTTAAAAAAGCATGCTGTATGTATTTTGTAAAGCAGTAGCTTTTGCCCCTAATGTATGCCTGAGAAAATGCAAAAAAAAAAAAAATAAATAAAAGGTCTTTGTAGCTATTTCCTATTTAAATGTTCAATTAGCCTGTTCAATACCACCATGTGTTCCTTTCCTGATGTTAGTTTTTAGCTGCTTAAAAGCACCAATTATATTTTTGAGCAGGACCTAAGCAAGATGTCAAAGCTGCAGGAGATTTTGTTTTGAAGCTGTATCAGGATCAGAATCCTGACAAGGAGAAGGTCATCTACGCCCACTTCACCTGTTCCACAGATGCAGAAAATATTCGTTTTGTCTTTGCTGCTGTCAAGGATACAATCCTGCAACTAAACCTGAGGGAGTTCAATCTGGTTTAGATTAAAAGTGTGTTTGCATTCATAAGGTGTAATTTACTGAAAGCACAGCCTGTGCTGTTGACTGAAAAAGAGGTGTCCTATAAATTCCAGAGATGAGAGGATGTTTTTATATTTACTGCAATATGGATCAAGAGAAATATCAAGTCTGAGTTTCTAAGTTTACATTTCAGCATATACATTTAAAATTCTATTTTCCATACTAATTCTATCTGTGAGTTACTTTGTAACTGCTGTGGAAATTAAGATTATTTTAAAAAACACACACAGATACATTGCTCTCCAGGGAGTATTTACTTTTTTTTCTTCCTTTTTTAAAATAATCTTATCATTTACAATCACAGCTTATCATTTTTAAGGCATCACTGGTAAGTCAGTACTATTTTAAGGAGCAAGATATTTTAAAATTCCTGTTTGAAGCAATGTGGTTGAAAGACTAGGGTAAGAGTAAACCCATAAAACTTTTTAGAAGTGTATCCTGATGGTTTTAATAGACCAAAACCCACGGCATGTTCTGAGAAGCATTACAGAAGATTATTTATTCAGATTTTTACACAGTCTTGCATTTCTGTTTAGATATCTAGTACTAATAGTAGTGTACCATTCGTTGTTAAAGAATGACAGATTTGCATCTTGTAGGTACCCAATGGAATTTTCTATTTTTTTAAGGGAAAAAGGGTTTCAACAGTAAGGTACGTAATAAATGTTCTCAACGTTCACTGCTATAGAGACTGGTGGATCACTCACATGACTACCTTTGGATAATCCAGTCTTTACATTCCTTCAAATCAATAAAGTAACTTGCACTATCTGCTTTTCACACATTGCATTTTCCCATTGCTGAGTTGCACAGGCAGTTTTGCATGGATTAGAGAGAAGTAAAACCTCTCATTTAGAGATTTCCACTCATCACTTCTCCACTCATTCAACTACAGACTTCTCCATTATTGATGGCAGCACCACTAATAGCTCAGTTTTCATTCATCCAGTCAAAAATTCGCAGACAAACAATGTCTAAAGACATTAGGCAGGCCAACTCAGCCATCTTAAAAACAGTTTTTACCCATTGTATCATGGTAGTCACTGGCATTTAATCAACTAACCCAGGAGCACTCATAAGGGACTTGTTTTAGTAGGACCTCCTTTATTAGCACTCATTCTGCTCCAAAAATATGCTTAGATTCTCTTAGACTACTTGTCTTGACATCCATATATACTGAAGTTTTAAATTACTTCAAAAGTTCCAGTTATGAGAATACGAAAGGACTCAAATGCTAACTTTTTCTGGGGCAGCAGATTTAGTGGAGGAAAGCACATAAAATATCCAAGTGAATGAAATACTTGATTTCTGCAAAATTCTGGGAGAAAAAGTCTACTTAGATTCTCAACTTTATACCTCAGTCAAAGTTTGGTATTTACCTGAAGAATACCTTGATGCCAGAAATCCAGGAGTTCAGTTTTGCTGGAGTACAAGCACAGCAGTGAGCTCACATTTTGCAGGATCGATCACTATGAGCTCTTATTTAACACTTTGCAAGCAACACTGTAAAGCATCTTTAAAGGCACTAATGAAGACGTGAATCTGCACATGATACTCAATATGCATGATACAAGAAATGAAAACCCATAAAGATTAATAAACTTGGGAGAGAACCAGCAAAATGAAAATTCAGATTCACTCCCTTTTGGCTGTCACAGTCCTATCATTATGCTTGATCTAGCAGCCACATTTGTTTCAGCCTTTGGTGCATTATTCAGGTGATGAATGAATAAAAACAAATGGTGGAGATATTCTTTTGCTCCTTGTAGGAGGAAATTTAAAAGTGAATTTACTCCTTTGAAGTATTAAAACAAAACTTAGAATTCTTATATCAGATTTGCCCTGCAAACAAAACTTTTGTTTTAAAATCTTGTGTCTGTTGTGATTGGAATTTTAGATACTTAAATCTCACTTAAGAGTCACAAACGCAAAAAACTGTAACAAAGATTGTGATTGTACGTCTTGTGCCAGTAGTAAAACTTAAGCTCTTAGATGATGCATATATGCACGCATATATGACCAGGAAAGTTCAAAGGAATAATAACAATGGTCAATTCTTAAACGGGCAAGAAATGGGCAAATCTAAAGTAGGAAGAAGAAAAAGGTTTCAGTTATGTGCTAATTCATTCAGTTTTGGACAGAAAAGGATAAGGTTCTCAAGGATGTAATACACAAAATATAAAAATCTGTCTCTCAAGAGAAGATGATGATAATGCAAACATTTTCTGTATGAAAATCATAATATGCTTTGTAAAAATTTTGTCTGCTTCATGAGACAAACATTTTAATTAAACTCATCCTACCAGAGGTAAAGACTATCATCTGTATTGTGCTTTCATTGAGATTGTTACAACAGAAGTTCATTCTGCTGTCTTGTCAGAGGTGGGATTTGATTTGTCAATTTCTAGTCACCAAATTCTGAGTAATAGCATCACTTGTAACAAACAAACAAACAACCCCCCCCCAACTACTAATGCGGTGTATAAGGAATAAAACAAAAACAATAATCACATTCCACTCAAAATTCAGTTTGCTTTATTGAAGGTGGAGAAGAGGCGGGGTTGGGGTAGCAGGAAGGCAGGACAGAGGGCAGAAACCATAAAGAAGTCATGCTCTGGAAAATGCATGCAGCTGAACAAAAGGAGATGCAAGCATTTATTAGACTGCTGATTTTAGAACACTGCATAATCCAGTCACCTGCACTTTTGTCACCATCTTTGATTCTAAATTTGGTCACTCCTTCCAGAGAGGTAATTTAACCAGTAACAAAATACTACTGAAAATCTAAATGACATTTTGAAAGGAATTAAGTTTGTGTAACATTTGTCTAGAATAGAAATGACTCTTCATTAAAGGCCATGGTATTCTTTTAGGCACTACAGTGGACAAACTTAAATGCCTATATTTTTATTTTTATTGAGATTCCCATGTATATTTGCACATAAATGTTCATTAAAAATTAATACATCTGTACTACATTCTTGTTAGAAAAAAAAAAAAACATTTTGTGATATGAATTAGGCACACCAGAGTCATCTCAAATAATCTGCAAAAACCAATCCAGTAAACTACACAGTAACATAACTGAATACCTTTCCCCTCTTCCCAAATTGGTTTACAAAGAGAAATTGAACTCTACTGAAAAATGGCAAAATTCACTCCTGATTGTATGGAGAAAGCATAAGGAAAAAACAAAAGAAAGAGATAAAATTAACAGAGTTGAAAATTTGAGCTATAGAAAACCACATTACCACAACATGCTGAGAGAAGGAGGGGGCGGGAAAGGGTTCTGCATTGAATTTTATACATTCTGGATGCTGATTGTACCAGCACACTTTGAGGTTTCTAATTCTCTTCTTAAAGCTTTCTGTTAGCACAGGAACTCAAAATAATTTATACTTTATAGCAAAGTTGAAAATTTGGGGGAGTTGTTATATTTTCCAAAGCATGAGCTTAACCACAGACATGCACATCTAGGATAACTCCTTCAGCTTTGATGATTAAATTGTTCAAATACCACTGAAGTACTAGCTGCAATTTCAGAAACAAGAGTTTGTGAACAAAATAAAGACAACCATGCTAAGATGATGACACACTGAAACAGAGCCTCTGTGAAGAAAAATTAGAATAAATTAAAGAATAAACAAATGGGAAAGTACCAAATGCTTGCTTGCAAGAGATATCAGAAGTGAAAGTTCTGACACAGAAGTGAAAGGTCAGATACAAAAGAAGTATCAGGGATATGTGAGAGGAAGAGGCAGCTATAAGTACCAAAGAATGAAGATCATGATGTGGCTGTCAATTGAACTATCACACTTACGATTAACATTCATAGATTAAAACAACCAACCAACCAACAACAACAAAAAAAAACCCATAGATGTTTTGTCAACTAGTGACAATATTTATCTAAGGCAAATTATTATTTTGGCATGACTACAACCTGAGTTAATGGTCTTGGTACGTGTTTTTTTGTACAAATAAGTGGAATAAGACAGTCATTCTCATAGTACAGAATTCACTTTACAAATTATGGGAAAAAGTACAATAAAATATGTGTTTTGTAATCAACTACATGGTTAGTCAATGTCTAAGTCAAGACTTAGAGTAAACTAAAAAGCTGCAATCGCAGGTCAGCATGCTCATCATGTTAGATTTTACAATAATGCAACAACTTGAATCTCTCCAGCACCACCAGCAGTGTAGGAAGTATAAAATCTCACGCATTCCAAACAATTGTTAGGAAAGAATATTTTGGAAGTACATATTGTATATACCATTAATTTTGATGACTTTGAAAATGGGAACTTATGAAAGCCTCCATGTCACACTGTATTGCTCCCTGTACTTTCTTATCAACTGCAGTAACCATTCATAGAGCAATACTACGACTAATACATCTGAAAAGTAAGCAGCATCACACACATTCTGGCTCTTACCTATTAAAGTTCTGCTGTCTAGGTAAGAAACAAAAGTTCCAGCGGACAAGAAGAGTTGAAAAAAGCAACTGTGAAATACTGTATTTGTTATTTAATATAAATCTGACTTTATTAGTCCCTTGCTTAGCACACAATATCCACGGCAAATATTTTTGGTATGCAACTGCGCTCTTATAACCCGAAGTCTTCCTTCTTCAGTTACAGATCTGCTATGACTTTTATTTAGAATAACAAGCTTATATTCCTATTTCTAGTGCAGACATATATTAATTATCCCCATTATAAGTTTCTGTAAACTGTTATATTTTCTCTTAATAACGATAAAGGTGCAACAACATTTCCTTGAGTAGGATACAAAAAAGTTTACACTAAAAGTGATACTGTAATGAAAATTCATTGTGACCCGGTCTATTCATTTACAAAAGAAAATAATATTTGGTGACTAAGTAGCCACTCCTGTGATTAACTAAGTTCTGGTGAACAGATTCCATAGGGCTTGATCTTTAAAACAGTGATAATTAAGACAACATTTCCTTCAAAAGAAGTTTGAATTTCAACACAGGCTCAAGTTATAAGAAAACATAGAAAGAAACTCAGTATTGATTTTAACAATCAAACGCAAATTATTTGTTTTGAACAGTCATAAGAATTAGTCCAGATTTCAGTTTCAGTGCCAAAAGTCATGGTAAAACAAATTCATATAAATTGTATTTTGAAAAAAATAGATCTGGAATTTTTTGAGTTAAAAAAAAAAAAAGCTGAAACTTGGCAAAAATTTTTCATCACTAGAGGTTTGAGGGTTTTTAAAACTTAATAATAACTTTCTTTTTATGATATATCCATAGATTGGTGTGACAATTTCATCAATCATCTCCCTATCTTTTTTCACTTCATTTGTAAGATATTGCTATATGCAACTAGTTCTTCTTATTTAAGAGGAGTTAGAAGGTAGCTGCTCAGTACTCTTCATGTCCTGGTGCTTCTCCATTCATTATGATTTTGGCCGATTCTCTCTCACTTCTTCCAATTTAGAAAGGATCCACTGTATGGAGGGAAAAAAAAAAAAAAAAAAAAAAAAAAAAAGAAAACGTATCTTTGGTAAAAGTCATACAGAACAGTTGAAAATGTGATTAGGATGACAGGCACTTTACTATCTGTTCTCTTCCTGAATTTTAACGCTTTTCTGTTGTAGATGATAAATTCTTGTTTTAGCACATGAAAGAGATAACATTGGCATGGTGACATTGAAGCAGTATCACTGAAGTGATCTCACACCCATTACTGAAAAAGATATCAGTTTCATTTTTACCATTACTAAAAGGCTTGCCTCAATTTCTTCTCTATCTATCAAGCATAAGTGTAACATTTGTTACATAGGCTCATAGGCTGTGCCATAGGCTCAGTGGCACAGAAGCAGCTCTCAAAGACCTTTTTTTCTTTCCATAGATTAGCTTCCAATACCTTCTAATACTCCAAGAATAATTTTTGATGAATCTGTTAAGTATTCCTTCACTATGATAGAACCACCATTCACACCAAGTCTGTGTGACAATGACCATTTTTCCCTTCATACTTGCATTCCTGTTGGTTTCATGAAGTACATGGGTCTTCCTAGAAAAGGCAAACCTTTTTCTTCTGTTGTTTTAAAGTACACACAGCTTTTTCAGCTTCCTTCGCCCTGCTTAAGACTTACAATACAGATAATATGATGCAGAAATTTGATTTTTGGTATTCTGCCTGGCATAGCTGAGGCACAGTTGAGATTCCTGGATCTCAATTTAGCATGGGGTCCTCCAGGACCTTGACAGTATTTGTGATGCTTTTTGAGGAAGGAGCCAAAAGATATTACTCAAATGCAGTTATAAGCTACCCTTTTGAAAACAAAGGTAACTTAAACTTGTTGAGCAGATGGAACTTTCACAGTATGCTTCATATCCATATCCCACTGGTGTGTATAAATGCAAAATTAATTTATTGCTTGTGAAAATAACAATTCACTCTGGTAGAAATAAGAGAACTTGAGCAAACCTATTACTCACCTGCAGTGAAAATTAATGGTGTCAAAATGAAGAGATCATGTAAAACACATCCAATAATGATAATGTGACGTATCAAATAAACTACTTTATTTTCTACAAAGATTCTTGGTCATTGTTAAACTCTGGGGACAGTTCACCAATAATACTCTATCAAAACTTAATGTTTTAGTTCATATTCTAGATTGTTTACTTTTGTTGGCAATACTGTTGAATCAGCTGTCTGACAGACAGTTGTAATTCCTAAGATTTAAGTATAGAAAAGTTTAGTGTTTGGATTGAGTATTTCTGAAGTTCAGTACTGAATAGATCATTGCTATTTCCATCTGTAAAGGCTGTGTGGAAACAGAAAGTCGTTTCATGTAATTTGTGTTGAGTAGATTAAAGAATTCCCTGCACATTCTGGAGCAAATCACATACTTCTTACCTACATTCCCAGAATCTTTGTTTCTGCATCTACCAAACAAACAATCAGTAATTGAACTAATGTTCATCAGAGATAACAGGGAGATTATTCACATTTTTTGAATGATGAGAATTTTGTAAGTATAATAAGGAACACATTCTTTTCAACACTCAAGTTTAAGAAAAGTTTTTTCACTTTTTAAGCCAAATGTAACAAGGGATAACTGTGAAAATACTTTGATTTTACCTTAGCATCCTCTGGACTTTTAAAGTTAATAATTTTTCCAAATTCTTTGGCGTGGAACACAGACTTCACTCGTTCCTTAAAAAAAAAAAAAAAAAAAAAAAGATCAGTTGTTTTCTTCAAAATGGATAGGACAAAAAGGAATGGTTTTAAATGAAAGGAGAGGAATTAGATTAGATGTCAGTGGGAAGTTTTTCACATAGAAGGCATTGAGATGCTGGAACAGGATGACCTGAGAATTTCTGCATGCCTCATCTCCAGAGGTGTTCAAGGCCAGGCTGGATGCAGCCCTGGGCAGTCTGATCTAATTGGGAGGTTGGATATTTTTGAGGTCCCTTCCAAGTAAGCAATTCTGTGATTCTATGAAAATATGTAAGAACAACTCACCAATTATTTAATACTAAGGCAGATGTGATTCAAAGAGCACCATGTACCTATTATACTAATCTGAGTATGTCACACCTTATGCACACATCCTGAAAAACTTTATTTTCTGCATAAAAACATAGTAGACTGGAACTGTCCAGTGGTAACAAACTTCTTTATGCCATGGAGCCACCAGAGGCTGGGCTTAAAAAAAAGTTAGGAATGGATGGCAGATAATACTATATGTGGGGTAACAATCCATTACTCCATATTAATAACTTTTCATTAGCCTTCAAGTCATTATCTGGGTGGAGATTCTACTAATACTGATTTGCAAAAAGTGGACTCAGGTAGTGAAAATTGCATAATTACACACATGAAACTTAATGAAAACAGGAAAAAAAGCCACACACAAAAAAACCTCCATTAGGTAAGCTCACTGATTCAGATTTCAGTTACTATCTCAGAAAGAATTCAAAGAATTATGTTTTATAAGCAGTGTTGGCTCTGGTTCAGTTATCAGCGCTTAAATCTTTCATTACTTTCCACTGACAATTTACCAGGGAAATAAGGGTTGGGTTTGTTTCAATGAAAGGTATGAAATTTGGAAATTTTAGACAAACTGGCATATATTAGCTAGAATATACCCGAGACTCAAGGAATAATTTCAGTTGCAAACATCAAGTCAGCATTTTGCTTTAAAATAGCCAAAAAATCATAATCTAAGGGTTGCCAACACCACATTTAAACACCTTTCTCTAAGTACACCTCAACTAGGGGAGAGATCAGGAATTCAGTATTATAAACTAACACTAAAAGAAAACAAAACACAATCAGGTTAACATACCTTTGCTTCAATGCGTAATCTCCTGCCGTCAACAATGAATGGTTCTTTTGTAAATTCATCATAAGTGTATTGCCACTCACATGTCAACTGTCCAAATGTCCCTTTTGTCACGAATAAGACGCCACTAGGAAATAAAAAACCCAAAAAACTCATACTTTAAAAATCAATTTAAAAAATTGAAAGTTATCAAGTTAACTCTAAATCTAGAGGCATCATACATTTGTTCTGAAACATTTCATGTCTAATTAGATATGACAACTACACAGGATTGTTTCTGAAAGTCTGAATTTTGAATGCTCTCATTTAAAATAGTTTCATAGCAAAAGCAAAACAATATTTCTAGCTATGTTTCTGCAAAAAGTTACAGACTTAATTTATGAAGGATACTTGATACTTGACTGTTAAACATACATTGCTGACTCTTTGTTCCTAGATTATGCATTTTCCTTCACTGTGCCAACATCTAAGAGAATCTCACAATTCCACTGACCTCAGACTTATCAGACTTATTATAAATCTTGCTCAGCTACAGAAATCACAAAACTAACAGTCTTTTCTTCTCCTTCAATAGAAAGTTTATCATGGCATTCAAATAACATACTCTCATGCTGAACAGTGCTGCTGTGGAAATTATTACAAAGAGCACACTAAGCATGCCTTCTGCAGTACTCTATCCATATACATAATGACACATGTCAAAGCACAGTTACTGATTAAGAATTATCAAGACACGTACATTTCTGATGATAGAGGTTTACGTACTTATTACTCATAGTCAAAACTGCTTACCTCTTTGTCACCATTAACAGATCTGTACTGTTGACCATAGCATGCGCAATATATCTGAGTTTTGCAAATCTTCCATTTTCAATTTTCTAAGAGACAAAATTTTTATAGCGTGAGTATGCAAGTGTAAACTAATGTGTTTATTATTTGTTTAAAACGTATTATGTCGCAGAAAAATAAGTTGTAACAGCATATACTACATACTTTCAGGTAAAAAGCTTCTTTCATAACTCAGAATATGGTTAACAGATCTGTGACAGCTCATATTTACAATATGCAGAATTATTTGGTCCTTAGAAACACAAATATGCAAACAGAAATCAATCCTAGCAAGAAGTGGCAAGGAACAATGTAATCGTTACATCTTTTTAGCACACTCCAAACTACCACTCATAAAATTCAAAGACAACACAAGAAATAGGCATAGTTTAAATATACCTAAGGAGACTCATTTTTTAATTTTTATGAGGAGTGAACTCCAAAACATTGGAGTCATTAACCCTGGGTTCAATCCATATTTAACTCTACAAAATCCTACTTGCCATACATACAGTGAAACTTAAAGATGCATTTGAGGTAACACTTATGACTTCCATCTATTCTTTCATTTCCCCCTGAAATTGCTTAACTTAAAAGAAAACAAATAAATAAACAACAAAAAAACCCACAATGGCTGTGAATATTGTAGCTGAATATTCCTTACTAGGCAACAAATTTACAACACAGTGACAGCAGACTATGGGTTTGGTTTTTTGTTGTTGTTGTTGTTTTTAAACAGAGACTCTGCAATTTTAACAAGACTTGACAAACAAGAGATTTTTGACTTTCTAGACAATTATTGATCAGGTTAGCGATCACATTAAGATCAGTGCATCTTGTCTGAGAGAAGCAACATCCTCAACTGCTTGCCTGCTTTCCATCTGTTATATTGGAAGTAAAAATAGATTAGTATAAACAAGTATAATTTAATAAACAGCCAACTGTAAGCATACTGAAAACAGGTTAGCTGTCACAATAGTTAAAATGCCAGAACACTTAATAAGTATTCTTTACCAATGTCAAATGATAAAGACGCTTAGATAAGTCTGCACTAAGACAGGAAATCTGACAGCACAGATAACTCCACTTGGCTAGTTTTCTAAAAATGATGACTTCCCTCAAAGATGCTGAATCTTTCTTTACTGAAATACAAGAACATTTGAGTAACAGGTTCCCCAAATAAATCTTTCCAGAAAGCACATGAACAGCAAATCAAAATTCAGATTATTTTGCTGTCCCCATACCTGCTGGGCTGCAAAATCCTGACTATCCATCATGTGCCTCCCTGTTTTTGAGTCACAGCTCAATTTGTTCATTAGTTTAAAAGTTAGCATCAAAGTCAGAGAGAATACATAAAAATGAATGGCATAACAAATGCAGAATTAAGAGCTTAGTAAATTGGAAATTTATATTTTATTTTTTTCTCTTCTAGAAAGATTTTTGAAAACTCTTTTGTCATGCATGCATGCATGCCTAGTTTTGTCACCAGAGGATTCAAGTTTTTTCCTGCCTCTCATATGAAGTAGAAGCTTGGACCACTAAGTAATTAAAAAATTATCTCACAAGGCAGTTCCTATTTTATTGCAGCAATGCAGAAAGAGAAAGGATAATTGAACTGCGGTAGCGGCATTTAAACTTGTAACAGTCGCAGCACATATTCCGAATGTTGGCCAGCAATTTCTCTTGCTAGCCCAATGCTTTCAGAGCATAACCAGTATCTCTCTTCTACTAACAGCAGCTACAGAGGAAAAGCATTTAGAAATTTAGTCTCATCATGATGAAGAGGATCTCTAGTCTTTCTCTCGCATCAAAACAAAACTTTATGAAATTATGAAATACATTATGAAATACACCACAGAAGAATAGACCAATTTACTGCTGATAATTCTCACAGAAAAAACACTACTATGCTCTGCCAGCAAAATAGCTGATAGAACTCAAACATACAAGGATATAAAATTTCCCTCTCTAAAAATGTATAGATGAATTTTTATTTCACTGTATCTAGCTATTAATTATCTTATACCAACTGTTTGATGATGCAAAACTACAAAACATTGGTTAATCACTGCTCAACATCAGTTGCACTACTGTAAGAAATCAAAACCTGATTTTTAAAACAAAGCTTCCATACTTCAGTTTAAGAAATATTGAATAATGTGAGCGTTGATTCACTGAGTCCATTTTGAAATTAAATGAAACAGTTGAAAAAGGGCACTTGAGCAGCTGTAAAATGCACAGCAATAAAAGCATAAATGCACTCCTTAGAAAATTATTCTTACCTGTAATTCAGATAGTTAGATATCTCTGTGATAAACTAATAGTAAATTTGATCATCTGTGCAGGGGAATGCAAATATGCCCAATATCTAAAAGTGGCATCTCTGAATTTGAAAAGAAGCACGTAAGAAATGAGAAAAAAAAAAGTAAGTAGGGGAACAAGATTTAAAAACTATGACACTTCTGGTTATAGCTCTACAAAACGTAGTAGCAGTATGTGAGAAAAAAAGTTGGAATGTTTGACATCATTTTTGAACTCCTCAACTGCACAAAGTTTGTAAAAAGTTTGTAAAGCCTTTCTACTTAAAAAGTAGTTATGCATATGCTATCCTTTTCTACTGATATTCAGATCAACTTTATTTTTTAGTAGGTTTTTAGATTGCCAGTCTATTTCCTCACTGTACTGAGTCCAGCCGCAATTCCAGAGAAGCCAATAGGAATCCCAGGCAGAGGGAAGACAGTTGCCTTAATATCCCCTCCCTTTCCCTTTTTTCTCCCAGCTTTCATTCCTAAGCACAATATATGATGGTATGCAGTCTCTTTTTGGTCAGTTTGGGTCAGCTGTCTTGGCTGCATTCCCTCCCAGTCTCTTGTGCATTTCATGGTGGGACAACATGAGAAATTGATAAGACTTTGTCAAAAACTTTCTTTGACACTGCAAGCGCAGGTCAGAAAGAACTAAAACATCAGTGTTCATCAACACTTTTGGTGACAAATCCAAAACATAGTTTCTTGTGAGCTACACTGAATAAAATTAATTCTACGCAAAACATTTGAGTAGAGAAAAAAGCTTGGTTGTATTTTTGCTAGAAACTTCAATATCAGCTTCATCTTTCAGCTCAAGTCATAAACTGACTTCTCCAGAAGTTGCAGAATTACCATTTTCAGAAGGACAGCTTGATATGACTATATCTCCAATATTCCCCATAGATATATTAGTTCTAAACAGCGTTTAGGTCATTTGTTAGATTTAGCTTAATTGTGTGAAGAAAGGAGAAAAGTTGTTAAAAAGAGACAACACAGAATAAAAGCATTCATTTTTCTGCTATGCAGAATTCTCTCCTCATCCTTTATTTATGAGAACTAAAATTAATCTACTATCTTCTCATTCCAGCTATCCTAATGTACAATGTGACTCTACTGAGAAAAGCAAACAAACAACAAAGCTAAGGCTTTAGTCCAAGATCTATAACCTGTAAAATTCAAGATTTCATTCAGGCATGCTGAACATTAACTCAGATCTCAGTGTGTTTCTCTTGAAAGAAATCTTTGGTCAATATTTGGTTAATCTTTGGTTAACATTTTACCCTAAGGCAGGACTACAAGAATCAGGACAGTATCTTTCTTTTAGGAATGTTTCCTTCAGAAATTTGATTTGCCTATGTAAACTGGCAGAATATCTTAGTATTCTAATCAAAAACTGACCAGGAGAATTCTTTTCATGCACTGAACAGAGAAACCATACCAATCTATGAGCTCACTTTGATGACTGAACCCAGATGTTTTTAGTGCTTTCTGCCAACACAAAGTCCTTCAGTATGTAGCATCTGAAGCACTTGAGTGGTTCACCTGGGAATCAGGGAAAAAGACTGCAGTTCCAGCATTTTCTGATGCCATCAAGGTGGTATATACTTTGCTTAGGACACTTCAGTTTCTGCCATATGTACTGCATATATACATATGAAGCGTACGCATCGTATTATTTTAGCATAAGTCACACAAGCTTCCATGTTATTTGTAAAGACCTGGTATTAGCTTCAGTCTCAAGCAGCTTGTAAGTATATACAACTCTTCTGATTGGAGATGGGTAATGAATATATGATTATATTTAAGCTTTGAATATATAGGTGGGTAAGGTTTCTCTTTAATCTAGACATAAAAGGCTACCCTAGAAAGGAAGAAAATGACAACTCTTACTCAACTACGGGAAAACTAGATAACATGCATGATAGCAGATGCCTGGGAAGGTTTCAGGACAATGTAGGAAAAAAAAGTTATTTTCAACCTTTAGAAATATTTCTGCCTATAAGTTTAAGAAATAAAAATCTCAGTTTTAGCATACCGATCTACTAGAAGAAATGGATATTTTTATTTGATGCAAACATACATGACGGAAAGAGAATAAAGGAGCATAACACTTTCTTCCACCCCTTGACTGTTCTTTTTTGGCAGATTGGGATTTGAATACTAAGATGCTACTGTTTGAATAATGCATTTAAACATTTCATTACCTGATATGAAACTTGCTTCATGACCAAAAAGGTGCATTGAACTGAAAGCTGAATACATATTTACTTATAATACTGTATTAGGATACTGTACTGAAAAATTGATTTAGAGGATTAATATCTCTTTAAGCTTAAAACTATAGTGGCATTGTTAGAGGAATCATAGAATCACTAAGGTTGGAAAAGACCCACAGGATCATCCAGTCCAACCATTCACCCATCACCAACGGTTCTCGCTAAACCATGTCCTCAACACAACATCCAAACGTTCCTTGAACACCTCCAGGGTCGGTGACTCCACCACCTCTCTGGGCAGCCCATTCCAGCACCCGACCACCCTTCCAGAGAAGTAGTATTTCCTAACGTCCAGCCTGAACCTTCCCTGGCGCAGCTTGAAGCCATTCCCTCTAGTCCTATCACCAGTTACACGAGAGAAGAGGCTGAACCCCAGCTCGCTACAACCTCCCTTCAGGTAGTTATAGAGAGCAATAAGGTCTCCCCTGAGCCTCCTCTTCTCCGGACTGAACAATCCCAGCTCCTTCAGCCGCTCCTCCTAAGACCTGTGCTCCAGACCCCTCACCAGCTTTGTTGCCCTTCTTTGAACACGCTCCAGGGCCTCAACGTCTTTCTTACAGTGAGGGACCCAAAACTGGACACAGTACTCGAGGTGTGGCCTCACCAGAGCTGAGTACAGGGGAACAATTACTTCCCTGTTCCTGCTGGTCACACTAGTTCTGATACAAGCCAGGATGCCACTGGCCTTCTTGGCCACCCAGGCACACTGCTGGCTCATGTTTAGCCGAGCGTCAACCAACACCCCCAGGTCCATTTCCTCTACACAGTCTTCCAGCCACTCTGCCCCAAGCCTGTAGCACTGCCTGGGGTTATTGTGGCCAAAGTGCAGGACCCGACATTTGGTCTTGTTGAATCTCATTCCATTGGCTTCAATGGAATGAGATCCTTATGCAGCACTGTACAAAAGCCCTTACAAACTCACACTTTGAGAGAGAACAACAAAAAAACCAGAACACTGACTTCATGGGAGAAGTGATAATAAATAATGAATAAAATCATGAGACAAGCCCTTCTTTCAGCATTAATTGTTGAGGGCAAAAATCAGTGATTTCTGGCAGAACTCTTCAGCTTCTGTCAGTGACTACTAGTGTCTTTTAAATGACTCTAGAAGTATACTATGGTATTTATCTGTAGTGAATAAGCCTATAGAACTTCAGTTGATAAAACAAAACGATGTACTGAACAACATCAAAGAGCACAGGCAGATCTTCACCTCAGCAAGTAGGAAGCAGAAAAACTGAAGTTACTGCAAGTCACTAAAACTAAACATGCCAGAAAAGCTGCAACTTACAGCAGAAAATTAGGCAGACTTAATTGAAAGGACAGCATGTAGTTCCTGGAGTTTTCAATAACAGTTCTGAAATTCAGATTCACAGAATTACAGACTGGCTGTGGTTGGTCGAACTCCTCCTGCTCAAATAGGGCCAGGTGGCTCTTGGAAATTTCCAAGAAAGGAGCAACAAGTGCAAATGCTCCATCCCCACCCGAGGACATAGGTTCAGAACAGAGGAAAATGTCATTCTAACATAATAAGTGATACAGTTTGCTGTATTATGTATTTTCCCTATATACATATATATATAATATATTCATGTACGTGTATGTATACATATGTATATACACATTGCT
Source organism: Phasianus colchicus (assembly GCF_987193195.1). Taxonomy (NCBI): domain Eukaryota; kingdom Metazoa; phylum Chordata; class Aves; order Galliformes; family Phasianidae; genus Phasianus; species Phasianus colchicus. The sequence continues at coordinate 54,242,903 of NC_143476.1, forward strand.
TAAGACAGAAAAAAACTTCTACAAAATACTTGTTTTCATTTAAATAAAGTTTTTGTAATTATCTCAAAAATACAACTAAACTCTATGAAGGAAACAAAATAATTAAATGTATATAATCATAATTTACTAGCTTTTTTTTTTTTTTTTTTTTTTTTTTAGTAGCATTCAAATTTCTCAATTCACACTAAGTTTAACTTTCACATTCTGTAATGATTTATTTGCAGTAGTCCACACTTAGAAAAGCTAAAAGGTTAGGTCAGCTTGACAGGGGAAGTGTATAACCTCTAAAAACCAATTTCTTTTTTGGGAAGGATGTTTCTTCTGTCAGAAATGTTAATCTAATGATGTTCTCTAATGCAGAAAAATATGTTTTTTTTTATAAAACTGACGTGCTATTTTTTTAGACAGATCACTAATGAAGACATAATTTTACAGGATATAACAAGAAAGAGCTCTAAAAAACTGAGAAGGAAGAAGAAAACTTTAGATGATCTGTTTAAGTTACTAAACTCCAGTAAAGTTATTAAAAGGCATCAGTAACCATTCCAGAAATTTGAACCTAGAAATGTCCTCAACTTTTTGTCATGACATGCCTTTTTTCAAGATTGAAGATAATTTCCAACATTCTTCAAGCATTTATATTTCTGATATCCACTGACACCTAAAAATTCCCAAAGTTTCCAACAGTGTTTCAGTCAGTAACACAGTCTTTAATCTATTTCTTCATAACTTTGTGATGCTACTATTACAAACTAAATAGCTATACAATATAGGTAGTGATCTTAAGCATCAGTAGCCTAAAATAAAAAAAGCTCTCAAGTTGAGTTTTCCCTCCTTGGATCAAGGAGATTACAGGTAAATGTATTTCTTAGCTCACTGCACAAGAATCAGCAGCGTTTTAAGGCACACAGCCAGAATAAACGCTCTTAAAGTTTTAATAGTTCTTTCCTCAGAATTTTGACAACTGGCAGACAACAGTGAAACACAAGACAGCGTTGAATAAATTTGAAATCATCATAGAAGCTCTTTTGCTTGAGAACAATTTTAGTTCTTCAGGTTTAGCTGAAGAGTTCTTTCTTACAATGGTAATTACAGTTATATAACTATCTGTTGCAAGGCACCTTTAAAATCCAACAGAAAAATATAATTTTGAACAAATGAACAAATCGCATACACATACAAAAAAAAAAAGGAAAAACCTTCCAGAGAATTCAAAATAAAACAATTCTAGAGAAACAAGTAATGCTGTTCTTTAGATTTTACAATACAAAGTTGCTCAGTGTTCTTATTTAGCGCTCTTCCATCTAGCTAAATAATATTCAAAAGCATCTACTTTCTTATCTATGCTTTTCTGCACAAAGCCGTATAAAATACAGGCATTTTCTGAAGGTATTGCTGATTTTACATAGGGTTTTTCACTTTTTCTTAGTGTTGCTATGAAAGGAATATAAACATTAGATTTATAACCAAATCACTTAAGGTTACAATTTAAAACAACTAACCAAACCCTTATATTTCATACATTTGAGGATTCCAAATGACACATAACTTAAGCATTTAAGAGTTATGGTAAAACATATGATGAATGGAAGTATAAAAGCATAAAAGTTACATGTCACTTTCAAAGTAGATGCATTTTGTTTTTAAATACTTTCATGGATGCTGTTTAGTCATAATCTAGCTGCCAGAAACATAAACTGTGATGCTGGAACAGAACAGATGAATCCATTTTAGAATAGTTTAGATGTGTTTATTGTTAAGAAGAAAAGCAGACAAAATAGTTTTGAAATATGAAATAAATAAAATATTAAACAAACAGTATTATAACACTGACTATACAACTCAATGAAGTATTACTAAACACTCTTATGATTCTCTACCAAGTTATAAATAAGAATGCAAAAATATTAAATACATAATCGTAGAAACACATGTGGAAATAAAAGTTAAGTAGTGATATTACTACATAATTATAACTTTCAGCATGATTTTCACCTAAAATCCAGTTATATATAACAATAAAATTTTCTATATGTAGATTTTTTATATATATTTGTCACTTTGCATAGCACTCATCATCATACATTTTATTTGTATTCCCCCTTCCCACACTTTTTTTTTTTTTTTTTTTTTGCACAGTTTTAGAAGGAAGTTAGTATCAGTCAACCCTGATTGCTAAGTGGGAATTGTAGCAACAACATTTAATACTGAATGAACAAAAGAATATGACAAAGGCCACATGTATCTATTACAGTACATATTATCCTAACTGTCATCATCATCATCATCACTACTATTGTGAGTCTTAGTCCATTCCCTGTAGGCCTGTCTTTTCTGAAAGCATGACAAGAGAAGAAGAAAGCAGTATTAGTTTAGATCGATTTGTTTGACTGGAATTTTTTTTAATTTAAGCAAAATAATAAGACAGTAATTATGAAGTGACAGTACATGGTAAAGTACAAGCATGTTGAATTGCCTCATATGTTCTATTCATTTTGGTCAGCATTTACAATTACTAAAAGGAGTTTTATTCGGATCTAACCTGATATTCTGTTGAAAACACTACTGCACATTCAGTGCACTACCAATGCAGATCTATATGCAAAAAATAAATAAAAGGGATGAGGTTACTACTCTTTTTCCTCTTTTTTATGCTATCGAAAGTGTTGCATACAGGGTGATATGTAACATTGAGTCTTATGCAGGAGAGAGGCATATCTCTAGAATAAAAAATGTTAAGAACCAAAAACCCTGGTTGAAGAGCAATAGAATAAAGGATTAAATACATATTCTATGCTGTGGAATTGTCAATAGTAAATTATAACATGAAACACTGAAATTTTTAAATTTTAGTTACTTTCAAATGGTGGCTGCCATCACAAAATTTGACAAGCTTAACAGTTATGCACTTATAAGATGGATAATTAAAGGCGGTAGTAATGTACTCAACAATACAACAGAGAAGATCTGGCTTTACATATGACATTGCAGAATTTCCTAAAAAGTTCCTTAAAAAAAAAAACCAACCCAAATGCAAACATGTAAAAAAGATTAAGAAAAAGTAAAAATAATGCTATGTCTTTACAAATATTTCCATGTTAGAGCTGATTCTGTTAGCCTGTTAGCATTTGTTTTAATGATAAACTTTAAAAACATACTATTTTCTGTTTAAAGTCCCTTCTCTTGACAGAAGGAAGAGGAACATTAACAACCTTTCACTGTTCATTAGTGGTAGATTTCAGCTACTCTATACTTAAGGCATTGCTTCTACACGCTGCTTTCAGTTAGTTCTCAAAATCTAAAAATCCCTGAAGTCTACTCAATTCTTATCTAAATCTCCCTAGAGATTATTTCTGTATGACTGCACCAACATTTGCACAGTGAGAATCCTTCAATTATTAAAAAATATATTTATTGAGAAAATCTATTTATATATTAGATATAAATTATATTATTAAAAATAATATAAACTGGACATGCTTATATCTCCAGTTTCCATTAATGCAGTTTCTAAATACTTTCTTATCACTTACATACAAGCATTTTTACAATGCAATTTTATTTATAACAGAGGAAAAAAATATAAACGTTGTGTGCTGCATAATAATGCAAATTATTTTCACTTTTATATCTAGGTTAAATTTGCTTCAGTGGTATCTGAATGAAAGAATAACTTCCCAAACCATTGCTCAGCATGTTCCTCATGAAAATAGTATTTCACTTCAAAACTGTTTACATTCTTTTAATGGCTGTAAAGTGACGTAAATGCAGTTATTTCAAGTACATTTATTAAGTATATTTAATATGTTATTTTATATAAAACTGTGATGAAAAAGTCACCATTTATAATTTGTATAACAAAGTGACAGAAAAATATATTTTGTATTTATCACCACTATTTAACAAAAATAAAAATTTAGGACAGCTTAGTTATATATACAAAATATTTTCTACTTTTAAAGTATTCCATATCTTTCACAAACCTCTACAGATACATTGGTATAAATTAGGATGTCTTTTTCAGAAGTTACATCATGGAAATTAAGTCACCAAAGTAGTCATATGGAACTTCCTTAACTACCGAGTTATTGGGTAAGGGGGTGACAGGATTTTTTTTTTTTACTAAGGTTACTTCTAAAAAACACTTAGTTTAACATAATAAGAGTTAAATTTTATGCCATTTCGTCACCTGTAACATTTGACTTCCAGTTCCATCTCTTAATCTGTAAGGTCTAATAACACCATCTTCACCAAAGAAGCGAGGTGGGCGTAGGCTAACCACATCTTCTGATGAATCTGCAACTCTGACAATAAATCAGCAAATTTAAGTTACATATCAGTATAGGTACCTAGCTATGATATTTAACCAAAGTCTCTATTTTATATTCAAAATATTGTAAAGTCATGTACTAGTGCAGCAGCTGTTGTTGTCTGTACAGACATCTGACACATAAATATAAAGTAACCACTCTATGAAATAGTTAAAAGGTTTCTAATTAATGCAATCTACTTCAGAGAATGACTTTAGAACGTGATAGTGCAAAGCAGAACACAATTGCAATATTTGATAGAAGCAGAGAACGGTTGAGGTTGGAAAGGAACTGTGGAAGTTATATAGCCCACTCCCCTGCTCAAGTAGGGACACACAGAGCAGGATGCCCAGGACCATGGCCAGGCAAGTCTTTGGAGATCACCAAGTATGGAGACCCCACAACATCTCTGATCCATCTAGGCCAATGTGCCATCTCCCATACAAAGAAATATCTCCTGATGTCAGACAGAATATCTTGTGTTCCCGTTTGTGCCCATTGCCTTTGGTCCTGTCACTGGACACCATTGAACAGAGCTAGGTTCTGTCTTCTTGGTACTCTCCCTTCAGGTATTTACAGATATTGATAAGATCATCCCACTAGTCCTTCTCTTCTTCAGGCTGAACAATCCTAGCTCCATCAGCCTTTCCTCAGAGGAGAAAGTCTCCAGTTCCTTCATCATCTCTGTGGACCTTCGCTGGATTCTCTCCACAAGTCACTTACAGCAGACAGCAAAGAAGAACACACAGCACATCAGGCATGGTCTTCTCAGCTAAGGGAAGAATCATGCCCTTTGACCTGCTGGCAAATACTCTTCTTAATGCAGCTCAGTATGCCATTAGCCTACTTTGCAGCAAGGGCACCTTGATGGCTCACATTCAGTTTGGTATCCACTTGGACTCCCAGGGCATTTCCTGCAAAGCTACTTCCCATCTGAGTGGTCTAACATGTACTGGTGCCTGAGACTGTACCGCTCAAAAGTTGCAAGACTTTCCACTTCCTGAACTTCAGGAGGTTCCTGTTAGCCAACTTCTCCAGCCTACTGAGGGCCCTCTGGATGGTAGCATGACTCTCTGATCAATCAGACATGCATCCCAATTTTGTGTCATCTAAATGTACTGAGAGTGCACTCAGTCCCACCATGCAGATCATTAATGAAGATATTAAATGTGACTGCACCCTGTATAGATCGCCAGGGTACCTTTATTCATTGCTGGCCTCCAATTAGACTATTATCACTCACCACTACCACCTGGGCCATTCAGCATAGTTTCTATCCACCTTAATGCCTGCTTATCCAACTCATATGCAAAAGCTTCTTGATGGGCAATGGTGCCAAAGGCTTTAGTGAAATCAAGGAAGATAATGCTCTCCTCACACCCATTAGCCTGGTGCTTTCATCACAGGAGATTATCAGTTTAGTTATGCATGATTTTCTCTTCATGAACCCACACAGACTATTTTTGGTAATTTTCTTATCCCTCATAATTCTGGAAATTGTTTCCAGTATGAAACAATTCATCACCTTTCCAGGAGATGAGGTGAGGTTGACTGACCTCACTACAGTTTGCCAGGTACTTCTTTGCACCTTTTTTGGAAATAGGAGTGACATTTGTTTTCCTCCAGTCTTCAGACTTGTCTTAATTATCAGAATTGATGAAAGATTATTTAGAAGTGCCTCATAACAATATCTGCCAGCTCCCTCAGCACTCGTGGGTGCATCCCACCAGGGCCCATAGGCTTATATATGTTCTGTTTAAGTATTCGCTGATATGATCCTCTTCCACTGATAACACATCTTCCTTGCTCCAGTATTTGCCCTGGTCTCTGGGAAGTGGAATTCCTGAAGGCCAGTCTTGCTGCTAAAAACTGAGACAAAGAAGGTATTTTGTTCATCAGTTTTTTCACTGTCTTTTATAATCAGGTCTCTTTCTTCATTCAGCATTTCGTCCACTTTTTCCCTCATCTTCCTTTTGCTATATACATATTTATAGAAGTCATTTGTGTTGCCTTTGAAATACCCAGATTCAACTCCACTTGGGCTTTAGCTTTCCCTAGATTTCATCCCTGGATGCTTGGACAAGACATCTGTATTCCTCTTGGTTTACGTGTTTTTGCTTCCATCCACCACATACTTCCTTTTTTTTGTGTGCAAGTAATGCCAGGAGCAACTTGTTTATCTCTGTAGACTTCTGTCATTTTTGCCTGACAGATTAATAATATAATTACTTAATTAATTTCTGAGTATTCTATTTAAAAACTTGACAATTAAAGACATCCATGCTTCTTGTGTTTTCCTTGCATTTCTCTGCAAAGAAGGTCGAAGGGTAAAATACACAAGATACAGACAAATTTATGGTAGCAAAAATTAACAGCTGTTGTCGGCAGGATTTATGAAAATCTCAAAACACATTCTCCAACTTATTTACAAATTGTAAATATGTTATCATAAGCCCATTTATGATAAAGTTGAAAAGTGGGCCCTTGTAAACCTAGTAAGGTCCAACAAAGTTTTGGAAAGCATAGTTTTTCACTTGGGTTCAAGTAATCCCAGATATGTAGACAAACTGGGTAAAGAAGTCCTTGAGAGTAGCCCTGCAGAGAAGGACTTACGGGTTCTGGTGGATGATAAACTTATCCTGGGTTCCATCAGAAGAGGGGTGACCAGGAGGGTGAGGGAAGTGATTATCCCCCTCTACTCTGCCCTTGTGAGGACCTAGCTGGTGTAATGAGTCCAAGTCTGGGGCTTCCAACACAGAAAAGATGTAGAGCTTTTGCAGAGGGATCAGAGGAGGGCCACAAATGTGATCCAAAGCTTGGAGCACCTCTCCAGTGAAGGCTTAAGGAATTAGGTTTGTTCAATTTGGAAAAGAGAATGCTGTGGTGAGACCTTATTGTGGCCTTCCAGTTTTTAAAAGTTTATAGACATGAAAGAAATCAACTTTTTGTAGGGGTTGAAAGTGATGGGACAAGGGCAAATAGTCTTAAACTAAAGAAAGGGAGATTTACATTAGATGTCAGTTTTTTTACTGAGGGGTTTGGTGAGGTTCTGGAACAGGTTGCCCAGAGAGGTTGTGGATTCCCCATCCCTAGAGGTGTTTAAGGTCAGGTTGGATGGGGCCCCAGACAATCTGATGTAATACCTGATCTTGTGGCAGGCAACCCTGTCTCTGGTTCCAACTCCGGGGGTTGGAACTTGGTGATCCTTGAGGTCTCTTCCAACCGAAGCCATTCTCTAATTCTATGATTAAGGCTAATTATAAGGGAGTGAGATTATCACATTATTCAGCATGCAATTCTGTCAGAGTTCTCAACTGTATCCTGGACTGCATTAAAAAAGAGGTGGCCAGCAGGTTGAAGAATGTGACTGTACCCCTCTAATCTGCCCTTGTAAGGCCCCATCTTCAGTACAATGTTCAGGTCTGGGGCTCCCAGAAGAATAAACACATGGAGTTGTTGGAAAAGGTTCAGAAGAAGCAATGAAGGTGATCAGAGGGCTGAAGCACCTGTCCTACCTACAAAAACAGTCTGAGGAAGCTGTGCTTGTTCAGCCTGGGGATGAGAAGGCTCTGGTGAGACTGGCTTTTCAGTACTACAGTCTTAAACTGCAGTGGAGGAGATATTAAGTTTGGAATGAAGGTGGTGATACGTGGGAACAGGCTGCCCAGAGATCCTATCCATGGATAGGATAGATTTTTCATCTGTGTTAATATTAAAGATTTTAAAGAAACACTAACACAGTGGTCATACAAATAATCAACATACCCCACCATTTTTATTCACGCCATATGCCATTCTTCATATTAATTTTACTTACTTTTTAATACCCTGAAATGTGCTGCTTGCCATGTCTATGATTCCTCCAGTAGGCCTAGCTACTGCTCCCACTAATCCTTTTCCAACACCTTTGAAAAAACCAGCTGCTCCTTCTTTCTGAGCTCCTAAAAGGATCAAGTTTAGCAAATTGTTAAGAAGAAAAGACCATCTTACAATATTATTTGTAATTACACTTGCTCTTATTTGATATGCAACTACAGTCACTTCCACATTTAAATTAGAAGTCAGGGAAAAAAAAATCTTGATAAATGCAAAATCTCATCAAATACTGAGATTTTGAATCATATAAAAGACCTAAACTTACCTCTTATTGGTTTTGTAACAATTCCCGTTATGCCACTGACAAAACCCTACCAAAAAGAAATGAGAGAGTTGTGACAAATGTTTCCACATAACGTTTTTTATTCTTCTAAAATTTTACTTATTACTTCTTTGGTGAATGGTCAGAAAGTATGTGTTTTGTAGTATTCTAAAATCCACTCCAACTATCAGAATTAGAAGCACCTTCTTCACCATTCCTATCATCTTGTCAACCCTCATATATTTTTCTTTAAAACTACCACTCAGTTGTGGCCATGTATTGGCAAACCAGAATTAAAGTGGAACAGCTCTACAGAAACTTCTACATTTGCTATTTTTACCTCTATAAAATTCATTAAACTTTTTATCATATTTTATTCTTACAGAAACTAATCCTTTTCCTCCACGAGTGATACCCTCTCTCAGACCAGTGGGCTGTTTATTCATGGCTTCTCTCCTTTTTTGCTGGTAATCCTCATCCATCGTTATTGCAGCAACACCTTTTGCCATAGCACCAGTGATTCTTGAAGCAGCACCAGCTAATCCACCTATGAGAAAAAAAGCAATAGTGTAAGTAAAATGCCACTGCAGCTTACAAATGCCTACGTTGCTTACTAACGAGCATGCTACTGTGAAAATGTTAAAACCTACCAACAGCTCCCCCTACTAGTGCTTTAAGTCCTAGTGCCATTCCTTCTATAAATTCTTCAGGACCCTGGATGGCTCCCTGAGAAGGGAAAAAACAAAACAGAGCATTTATACTATTTATATAAGTTTCAGATAGTATATATACTTAAACTCTTATGTTTTTATTGTAATTTATATATATTTAGCAGAGAGTAAATTAGATCTTTATTAAGTTCATTCATGCAGCATTAATCTACGGTAAGTACTGCAAGGAACAGTCAATTATGAATTAAGGGAAATAATGTGTTTTTATGTCACTTGAGTTTTTCAGCATCTTTCCCTAATACTTTCACTTTGATTTTTTCAATTCTAAATCTTTTTAGATTTTCTAAATTAAAATCACAAAAGTTATTTCTATACCCAAATTTTCGATAGAATTTATATCTAGCAGTCTTTGCAACATTTCACAAAAAGCCTGAAGAGATTTTTACCTGATAAGGTTCATAGAAAAATGCTTCTACTCCTTCAGATAAGCCTCTTATGAATCCAAACGGATTGCCCAAGACATCAAGACCAAGAATAAGAACATACATCTGCTTAATAGCCTAAAAAAAATAGACATTCAGTAAAAATATTTCAGAAAATATACTAAAAGCATTAAGGCATTATTGCTTACTCAAAAACACAGAAGATGAATTTAACATGAAGAACTCAACATTTGGAAAAGTAGGTACAGATGTTTTAAAAATGACTGTACGGTGAGCAAAACATATTAACATCAGTCAAGTAATTCTACTGCTTGCAAGTATTTCACAAATAATTGAGATAGAGATTTTCCAAAGCAAGTATATTACCTTCACTCATACTGTGCAGCTACAGGACAAAATTTGGTTGTGTGCATAGGCTAAGAGAATTTTGTTCACTATGACTGCAAAACAGTGAGGTGTACCAGAGCTGCATTGTGTTTGCTTTCACTGCTGATTTCTGTGAGTTGCTTTGTTGTGCACACTACTTTTCTTATTGTAAGTTATAATTTAGTCATATTTATAGTCACAATTTAGTAACATAACTTAGTTGCCTTGGTAAAGGCAAGAGAATCTAACTAATGAGTAATAGGTTTTTATGTTTCTTACATATTTAACCAACCTACAAGCATACAAGGCTGCAATTAGATATTGATTTTCATAGAACCAAAGCACACAAACACTTTCAAAATATAAATTTACTGGAATGTTAAAATTTACTTATTCCAACCTGTTTTGAATAATGCTTTGTCACTGCTGATTGGAGCTGCTGTGTAGTACAGAAGTGATAGCTGAGTTCAAAGAATGCCAACCTATTAAGAAAGATTTTTAGAAAATCCATATAATTCAGGCCAAAATAAAATATAATACTGATTTATAATATTGAATTGTTCTTTAGAAGTAGTCATTACAATGATATTTTGAACCTACTTAAAGACAACATCTTGCACATCTGTGAGGGTGGCACCTATGCTCTTCAGAAGGAGATTCAAGGACTGAAGTGGTATCAGTTCTTTCTTCCTTTCTTCTTTGTTACTATCTTCACCACCAGTACTGAGTGAAAAGCTTAAGTGTAACTAAACAATAAAAAGAAAGTTTGGGAATTAACATGAGTGTTTATTAGAAACACCATATTTTGTACAGCACTTCTAATTTTGGCTGAATTCAGACTTCATAACACAGACCATGCATACATCCTTTAGGGCAATTAAAAAAATGAATGAAATTTAAATCCAGCCTCAATAGCTGGAACTGCCTTTAAGAAAACAAGAACTCAAAACTGCTTAGCCATGTTTCCAGATGAGGTCTCCACAATCTTTTAGCTATAATTTATTGGCTATTTTTCAAACCATTTTGTTTTCACAACTAATACACAACACTGAAGTGGACAGAGAATGATAACATAGCATGATGCCAAGCAGGAAGACAAATAATTACTCATATAAGAACTGAAATGTGTACAGCAAAAAACAGTGCAGACCTGAACTAATCAAAATATTCGTTTCACAGAAATGAAAGCGACATTCTTAAAACGGAGAAGACACTCAGAAAATTTGCTGAAACGGCTCTATGGGGCCCTCTGCAGACAAAAAGAGGTTATATGCCCACTCCGGATTCTCTGAAAATAATACAATATCCAATTTGGCATAACAAAGCTTAACTATAGCTCATTTCAAATATATGTTGATCTTCCTTTGCACACTAATTTATTTTTTTTTTTTCCAGAAACGGTGCTGTTTCTCAGCACACTGTCTGCACATGAGAACCATAGCATTTTGAAAAGATAAGTAATGCAAAAGAATTACTGCATATGAAGAAATTTGTGAATAGAAAGGAAATAATTAATATTTTAATATTTATGAAGAGTTTCATAAATGTATGCCACAAATACATCAGTGTTAACAGTAAAATCATTATTTCAGAACATTTTTATGTTGTTTCTGATTGCCTCAACATTTTCTGACTTTACAGGATGTACTATTCTACAGGAGACAAAAAATCCTTTAATTAGAGCATAAGCACAAATAGCAATATGAAAAGTTATACCTTAATTGGAGAGATGTGAAAGTATTCATACAAGCTGATTTGTGATGTATCCATGGATGACACACTCATCAGTTCCTCCTGAAGAGATTCTACATCCTTTTTGAAAAGTTCCAGCTATGGATGCATTTTCAAAAGTAATATTACTTTAAAACGTTTACAATAACATAATCTATCATGACTCTGCTGTTGCTATCTCAAGTTTTCTTATTACTACCCAAGCAAACCACCTTAAGCTTCATACAATTAAATCTTATTTCTGCTCTTCCTATGTATAAAAATCCTTGCATTTTCCCTGTATAATGATTCAACTATCTTCCACTCCCACGGCTTTTGAGAAAGTATTAGAAATCTTTCTTGTACCTTACGCAATATGAATATTAAGGAAATTTTACTCTATGCCTCAGGAAAAAAAGCCTTATGTTAGTTCCAGGCACAAGACTTGACCATTACCATAAACACATTTACTTTTTTTGTGTGTTTGTTGTTGTTGTTCTGTTGTTGTGGTGGTTTTCTTTCTTGCTTTGGTTCTGTTTTTAAAAGCAAGTTAAATGACTACAAATTTTATATCTACTCTGCGAACAGCAGGATTCTACCTGTTGGACATTCGGTACATCAGTCTGTGTAAAAAATTCAACCAGCGCATTCAGGAAGCCAAGGTCTAATCTGAGATCCATCTCTTGAATCAGGACCTTAAAGTATCTACACATGAAGCAAAAAAGTATTATTAAAAGTATTAAAAGTAAGGTGAGCTACCAAATGAAACATGTACTTATATAACTTATTAAGACACTTTTTTATTTGACAGGTTTGTTATCAGACATAAAATGTTTCCTGTGATGGGTAAGACAAATACATTTTCTGTAATCAGAATTATTTTAACAAAGTAGTGACATTTAATAGCATAGACAGTTTTTTCCCCAAACTACTAAAGAGATTAAAAATCTACTTTAAAAGAATCACTGAAATTCTTTGTTTATTCTGCATTGAAGTGAGTAAATAAGAAGGGCAGAGTTTTCAGCTATCCTAGGTGCTCTTATCTAGTTAAGATTGCCTGGGGTAAAATTACCTTAACCCTATATTGATTTTAACTTTTAAAGCTTGATTAGACATTATAAATGGCACAGAGATGGAACATGTAAAAATACTTACTTAATATGAGATATTTGTGAATGTCCTGCAGTTCTCATAACAATACTGACATCAGTAAATGGTTTTGGAGCTATGGAGTTGTAAAATAAAAAGAGATAAGCACAGATCTTTATGTGATAGACATAGCTTGCCATTTTTAACATGAAAATGTCATATATGTTCCAGATGTTTCCAATCCTATGGATAGGATTATATAATGGATGTGACTGGGAAGCAAAATTATGGAAAAGGTCAGGAACAGAAACTCATAGGAAGAGAAGGATGAAATGGAATATCAAAATTCTATTTCACTTATCTCCAAAAATGTATCATTTTCATTTAAAAGCAAATAAATGCTAGCCATGGAATTAATTTCTTTTAGGGAATAAATTCCCTAGCCATGGAATAAATTTTTCAAACAATGACACAAAAATGTAAATTAAAAAAGTCCTCATAATTGTGAACTCTAGCTTAAAGTTGACTTTATTTAGGATAAATAACTGATATTTCTGTAGCTTTGTGAACAAATTTGCAGGTAATTATTGCTGTATCAACTCAGAATCTCTCCTGTCATTACTCTGATGTTCCAGATGACTTTGCCCTAAGTGAGTGAATGGAAGACTGTATTTCAGCACACAGTATACAGAATTGGAGGTCTATGCTCCATACAATGGAAAAAATGGAATGCTACTAATTAAACATAGAAAGCACAATTTACTAAGGAGCTGGTATATGGTGCTTCACTTAGTGCTTTTGAGATTAGTCTATCACTGATTTATGTTTCTTTTCTCGTTATTTTTGATAAGTCAATTAGGTCACTGGCTCAAATACTGCCTACCAGCAAATAAAAAAATAAGCTTTTTAAAAAGTTTGATTACTATGAACAGTTTATTTTGGGCCATAGGGAAAAATTGTGTAAATTGAGACAAAAAGTGAGTCTTATGAAAACTCACGGTCCCCTAAAAAAATCCAAATTTGAGTAATACAGAAAGTGTAATAGATCGACTATCATCAGGCCTAGCAACAGTTTGAAGTTTTCTTCTTTCAAGAGATAAAAGATAGTTAGACTTGGTCTCAACGCAACTTCTGAAAGCTCAACACAGGTTTAACTTGCACCTTATGATCTCCAAGAACACTGTATTAGTGTGTCAGAAGCTGGTACTTTTAAAAGGTATTATATTAAGGGATGAAATAAGTTCATGTTATTATTGTGATTTTTAACTTTAGATGGCTTTATCTGTATTCTCTTTGCAGAGAAAATTGCTTTCTGATCTGTAACATTAGTATCTGGGTTCTTTATAGTCAGTAATCATACACAGTCTTCAGATGGTAAAAGTGGCATGGTTCAATTTATTAAAAGTAAGTTAGCATAAGTAAAGACTATGTTAAACTAGAACAACAAACCTGAATCCAAGGCGACGGACTTTGGAGGTTTAATAGGATAGAACACAAAGGGAAATATGGCTCCAGGAATCTGGTTTTGAATCTAATAGGGGTAAGGACAGGACAAGGTGCAGCACATTAACTTTTCAGTTGTGAAATATTTCACAAGTAGGACAAACACGAGAATTATGAACCACCAATTCAAAAGCAGGAGAAGAAGCCACCACAATAGTTCAAAACACTTCTACTTTCCAAATGAAACTACCAAGCCAAATAATCTAGAAAAGCTAGAAAAGGTTCTGCTAGTTGGTGTTCATAAGCAGCCCCCAAACAATGTTGCAAAGGATTTGCTTATAAAAAATTGAACATATACCTTGCTGAAAATAGCCAATCATACCTAATTTTGAGTTTAATATAAATAGAAGACACACACACACAAAAAGCACAGAAGATGAACAGCAACTGCTTCTCCTCAAGTCATGGGTGATTTTTTTCCAGAAGCATATAAGCAGTACTTTGTTTCAAAGGCTGAGAAGCACTCAAACAAATGAAAAATCCAGACAATTCTGAAAATGTATCCAACTTTACATAAAAAACTTACTTGTATCCTGTAAATTTGAATTCTGAAAGATTTCTGATGTGCTGACGAACTGTATTCCACTTTCAAAGCTGGCAAGTAATTCCTTCTGATAGGAATCTCATTGGGTTGTTGAATCTTCATGTCATTTCCACTAGGAGTTAAACACACCTATTGCAAATATTAAGAAAAAGTTGTTATTCTACATGATATAAAAGAGGGCTTTTTAGACTTCAAATTAACAATTTTTGTTAACGTTTAAATGAAAGCTTAATGGTAAAATTTCTGTCTAACTTAAATTTCAACAGAAGCAAAATAACACAAGGAATCTGTACATTTCATTATCAAGAAAATGTTTAGCTTTTTTGTACACGGTTTTCCAGAGGTCTATGACCAAGATGCAAGCTGAGCAATTTCCTTTACTGCATTCATTTAACTACTACACAGTTCTAATGAGTATGTGGAATTAATTTAAAGACAAGAACAGCTGCAAGCAGAGCATAACATGCTGTTACTTCTCTTAATTATTTCAGGAATATATATATATATATATATATATGTATATTTATGTGGTTGCATGGCACTGCTGAATTTTGTGTGACTGAGATATCACAGTCAGATAAAATACAAGACTTTCTGTTAAAACAATCTCCCAATCTCAAACAAACATCCTTCCTTTCTCTTGATATAAGAGATAACGTAGCTTTGTGCGTATTTAGTCCCATGATCTGTAAAAACATTATAATTCAATTTCAGAATTAGAGGCTAACAAAATCAGGCCCAAAGCAAGCTTCAAAATATTTATGGATTTTTTTTTTCCTAGACTGCAATGAATTTTTTTTTCTAGGTAGAAATATAGAGATGGAATTTTAAATGGACTGTGTAAACTAATCATCTCCTAATTTTTGTTGGTTTTCAGAGATTACAAAATAATAAATCTTTTCCTGTATACACCCATAAGAAATAAATTTATAGAATGATTAGTATTACCAAAACGTTTGGTTCCAATTCAACAGTCTTATTTTCTGATGGAGTTAGCTCACTGTATTCTTTGAATTCTTGTTCTAACTTATCTGTTTGCTTAACACTCAATGGTTTCCATCTAGACTTCTTCTTGGGTTTCGTCTCCCAGACCACGTCAGAACTTTGAAAAACAAAGAAAAGACCAAGAGAAAATAGCTAGTTCAACACAAGATTTGTGTATCTAATTACGGTTTTTAATAGGTAATTACTATGTAATGAGGAAAAACACCATAAAGCACTAGTGTGGTAAATAAAAATAAATCACCCACTGCATTCTTGATTGTAAGTGGAAGTTACTGTTTCTGATGTAACTGAAGAAAAGTTAACAGAAAGTTATCTTTAATGAGGTTTCATATGTAAGAAAACCTTGTCAAGAAGACCGAGTTTCAATAGTGCTGACATTCAAAATCATACCAACTCAATGCAGGATTCCACACATACTCCTCTGTACCTCTTGACACAGCTGAATTTACTAGAATTTGAGAGTTTTTCAAGTCAACAGGAAGTGTCTGATAAAGTGTCATTTATTTTTGATATTTTACTCAATAAATCACTAGAGTACATTTCAGTTTGTACATTACCTTTACTGATTTGATCCTTTAGGGTTTTTCATTCTCGTTATTATTGTTTGTGCGTGTGTATATGCTTTTCTTTTAGTGGTATACAAAAATCAGGTGGTTTTTTTTTTTTTTTTTTTTTTTTTTTAATTCTTTCTTATTTTTATTATTAATGAAACATCATCATTTATTAACTTTAAATGGTGCCAGGGTATTTCCTGCTTTTCTGCTTAGTTATACTGCTTCTATGAGAAGTTCTTACATCTGATTTCATCTTACAGTCCAATACAGTACATGATATAGGACACAAAGTGAGAACTATCAGCCAAGTGGAAGATATTTTTTCTTTCCACAAGTTACTACAGTTCATATATGCACAGCTGATCAGACGCAGCTCCTTACAGTCCAGTTTGTTTTAGCTACATTTGTGTTCACACACACCAGTAACAGAATGATCTTGAAGTAAAGGTGATCTTAAAGAAAAGGGCAAAATAACTGAAGTAGCTGATTTGTTCACTAGGTTGTTTGTTGTTGTTGTTGTTAAGTTTGTTTTCTCATTCTTTTTCCAAATGTTTCTACAAATTAGATACAGACTGTCTACTGCAGTCTTTTTGCAAGACATTTACAAATGGTAAAATTCCAGTAACAGTGGTTTTTTGTGCATGTGTACATGTGTGTATTTTTCTCCAAGGATTTATCTTTTATCTTCAGGAACTGCTTTCAGAAGTTTGATACCAACAACAAAATAATACCAATCTGTAATCACTGCTAGATTCCTGACTACAAATGACTCGTTCCTAAAAACACTGATTCGGTGAAATATCTACTTTGAATCTGGACATTTAGCTGTCACTTTTAAAGTGGTTATTTCCACTGTCTAGATAGTCTTCTGAGCTCAGTTTCTCAAGTGAAGAAAATACTAATCATCAATCTTGGGAATGGCAAAGGAGATTATGTGAGGTATACATGTACTTCAACTTTCAGCTTGTTTTGCATTGCAGTACAAAGAATTAAGAGAGAAACAAAGAAAGGAAAAAAGAATCAGCAACATGTTTCTGTAGCAGAAAAATTCACTGAAACAACTCCTTTCATGTATTACTTCTTAAAACCCAGTTAGTGCGCCACAAAATACACAGACAGGCAATACAACGTATGAGGAATTTTGTTACATAGTCACACTCACATGCTGCAGAAACATACACACAGAGAAAGTATATGCACTAATATAAAACATAGTGAAAGCACTTCTCATTACAACAAGAAAATGTAAGAATTCAGTTCTAAATACTCTCAGGCAGATTCCTTCATTCCAGAGGAAGGGAAGAAAATGAAGAGAGAGAGGGAAATACTTGAAAAGTTACATGTTGTAATTTGTTGCAGGTATTGCTTTATGTTTTTTGTTTTTTGTTTTTTTTTTTTTACATTACCTTGTAATTCCTATGTATGACACCTCCTGCCTTGTGTAATTATTAACCAATGAAATTCCAACATCTTGTAAAGACAGAATAATTTCTTGTTCTGCTAGTTCTGCCTGTACACTTTCATAAACCAATTTAAACACATTCTTATCTTCAGTGATTAGGACAATACGCTGCAGACCTTCAAAAAATGACACTAAATAGACCACCTTTCTACAGTCCAGGCTGAGTACATCTATTTTGTCCTGCAAACAAGAGAAGAAAGGTTTTTACAACTCTATTCACCAATAAGCAAATGTAAGCCTTAAGAATGAGAATATGAACAAATATGGGAGACCATTTTAAAAGGTACAGGAAAATAAAGTTTTTAATTAGAAAGTTATATTGTAGTCTCTTTCTCACATGCATTCTGGCAAACAGAGTTGTTACTGTTTGAACCTTGTCTTTGAAATTCTCTTACTACATGAGGAATTTTTATTTATGCTAATATCAACTACGGACAAAACAACAGTTATTGTTCCTTCCCCAACAGAAGATAACTAAAAGGCAAAAATACCTAGCATTGTCTTATCCACTGAAATCCACTAAGATTATAAAAGCAGGACCTGAAAAATACCTCAATTTTGTCTGATGCACATCTAGAAAATATGTAAATATATATATACAAACAGTATTTACATAGACATTGAGGAATTACATTTTTATGGCAATAACCGCAACCATTTTAAAATACTTCCCTACTTCTGAAACTACATAAATGTGTTCTGTACTTTATTCACAGATTTAATAAAATACAACTTCAACATACATTGTCTCAGTTTTTACTATGGCAAAGTCATCACAAAGGGAAATTATCCTCTCAGCCAGATATCAGGCACCTCCAGGTGTCTACCAGGTCCTTCACAAACAGCCAAAAAAAGTTAACTTGGTTCTTTACTGCAGAAAAGATTTAGAAAACAGAGCAGCTCTGTGGAGAAGGACTTGGGGATTGTGGTAGACCGCAAAACTCAACATGAGCCAACAGTGTATGCTTGCAGCCCAGAGGGCCAACTGCATTCTGGGTCGTGTGGGGGTGGAGGGGTGGCCAACAAAGTAAATAAGGTGATTGTCCATCCACTTTGCCCAGATGAGGCCCCACTTGTAGTGTTACATCCAGATCCGTGGTTCCCAGCACAAGACAGACATGGAGCTGTTGGTATAGATCCAGACGAGGGTCACAATGATGATCAGAAGGCTGGAGCATTTCTTCTACAAAGAAAGGCTGAGAGAGATGGGCTTGTTCATCCTGAAGGGAAGACTTCAGGAAGGCCTCATTATGTTTTTCCAGCAGTCGAAGGGAGCTTATAAGCAGGCAGGAAACTGACTTTTTACATCGTATGATATTGATAGGAAGTGGGTTTGAACTAAAAGAGGGAAGATACAGGTTGGATGGAAGAGCTGTGCTGGTGGGCAAAGTGACCACAAAATGATCGACTTCTCTGCTTCTGGTGAAGCAAGAAAGGGAGGTCAACAGAACTGCCACCTTGGACTTTCAGGGGGCAGGCTTTTGTTCAGAGAATGTCTAGGGACTGAGTCTTGAAGGACAAAGGGGTCCAGGAAGGCTGGTCATTCATCAGGAAGGAAATTTTAAATGCGCACTGATGCCCCCGGTGCTATAAGATGAGCCACTGGGACAAGCCTGGACAACCAAAGAACTTTTGCTGAGACTCCAGGGAAAATTAAGAGAGTTTATGAATTTTGGAAGGAAGGACTGGCAAGTTGGGAAGACTGTAAGGATGTTGCTAGGGTACAGTGTGAAAATGAGAAAAACAAAAGCCCAAGGAGAATTTCATCTGGCCACTACTGTTAAAGACAAAAAGTGTTTTTACAAAATATTTCATTGGATGATGCAGGGAACATTACCACTGAGGATGAGAAAAAAAATGGAGACTCTCAATCCCTTCTTTCTTTCCATCTTTAATAGTCAAACCAGTCATTCTGAGTAAACTTCACAAGCTGAGCTGGAAGACCAGCATGGGGAGCAGAATAAATCCCCAACAATTCAGAAGGAACCGATTAGTGACCTGTTAAACCACCTGGACTCTCATAAGTCCACGGGACCAGATGGGATCCACCTGAGGGTACTACTGGAGCTGGTGGAAGTACTCAGCAAGCCACTTTCTGTCATTTATCAGCACTTCTAGGAGGTTCAGAAGTACTAGGGAGGACCTAGACAACTGGAGGTGCACCCAACTACAAGAAGGGTTGCAAGGAGGATCCAGGCAACTACAGGCCTGTCATCCTAACCTCAGTATTAGTGAAAGTTATGGGACAGATAAGATGATCTTGAATGCAATCTCACAGTATGTATGGAACAAACAACGGATCAGGCCTAGTCAGCGTAGGTTCATGAAAGGCAGGTCCTGCTCAACCAATCTCATCTCCTACGACCAGACAGCCTGCCTAGTGGATGAAGGAAAGGCTGTGAATACAGTGTACCTAGACTTGAGCCCTATGGAAGGATCTGGACAGAGTAGAACAATAGGTTAAGGCCAACTGTATGAGCTTCAACAAGACCAAGTGCAAGGTCCTGCCCTTTGGTGACAACCCCATGCCAGATTGGATGGAGCCTCAGTCAGGCTGACCTATTGAGTGTCAGGGTTAAATGTGTGAGTAAGATCCTTTTGAACATACATCATTCTATGACTTTATGAACACAAAGGAGAAAACCCCAAAACATCTGAAACACTTCATTTACCTTTTCTTTAGTTAAAGAATTAAAATCTTACTAAGAAAGTGATTATCTGGAGTACTGCATCCAACTGTGGAGCCCCCAGTACAAAAAAAGACACGGAGCTGTTGGAGAGGGTCCAGAGGAGGGCCACAAAGATGATCACGGGACTGGAGCACCTCCCCTATGACGACAGGCTAAGGGAGCTGGGCTTGTTCAGCCTGGAGAAAAGAAGGCTGCGGGGTGACCTCGTTGCAGTATTTTAGTACCTAAAGGGAGCCTACAGAGGAGAGGGGAATCAACTCTTTGAAAGGGGATAACTGCAGGACAAGGGGAAATGGTTTTAAGTTGAGGGAAGGGAGATTTAGGTTGGACGTCAGGGGGAAATTCTTTACAGAGAGAGTGGTGAGGTACTGGAACAGGCTGCCCAGAGAGGTTGTGGATGCCCCGTCCCTGGAGGTGTTCAAGGCCAGATTAGATGGGGCCCTGGGCAGCCTGGTCCAGCATTAGGTGGGGAGGTTGGTGGCCCTGCATGTGGCAGGGGGGTTGGAGATTCATGATCCTTGAGGTCCCTTCCAACCCTGGCAATTCTGTGATTCTGTAATTAACATGAAAAAAATATCTTCAAGTTCCCTTTTGAAGTAGGACCTCATCAAGGAATATCATTATTTAGCAGTTATAACGGAAGTGTATTACCTTCAGTAGTTAATGATTCTAAGATCACTAAGTCATAGTTGTACAAGTCAGTGCATTTCACATGCACATCTAAAGCAACTCTTTTTTTTTTTTTAATTTATTGATCTATTCCTAGTATACTAAAATGCAGTAGGAGATGAAATGTGATAGGCAAAACAAGTCTTGATTCAAAGAAATGAGATTACTCCCACATCAACTATCCCAGAATTTAATTAGGTCTACGACAAGATAAAGTTCTGGTTCTGAAGATGAAAAATCTTACCAGTACTGCAAAGGCTGACAAAACATTACATCATTATGCGAAGTTAGCTATTATTCTAATCTTGAATATAAAAACCTCAAGGAAGTCATAGTTCCTCCTTTTCCAGGAAGTACTATGTGTGAATAACAAAAACATGCATACAGGTACAACCAACAGAAGCATCACTATGAAAACTAATATTCCTGGCTCTTGAATATGAAGCTATGGAACATTCGTCTTTACTGTGATCTGAGTCTCCTCTGCACAGCACTTGTGTCAGAATAATGCGTAGATTTGTTAATGATGCAGTAGCAAAAAAAAAAAAAAAGCGTATACAGAAGAGTAAACAGCATTAAAAGTAGATACACGTACTTCTTTTGGTGTAATTTCCTCAGTTCTTTTTCCACATTTCCATGTCAATTTTCTAGAGCCAGCTGGGTCTGCCCAAGTATACAACACTGCCTTGTTTGGCTGAAGACAGCCTTCTAATTCACTGAGGGAACTAGAACAAAAAGAAAAAAAGAAAAAAGCAAGAATACTTACCTTTTCAAGTAATGAAGGTGAAAACTGGAAACAACAACAAGCAGGTTAAACAAAAAAAAAAAAAAAAAAGAAAAACCAACACAAAAAACCATACTCAGCACAATAATAAAATCACTAAACTTCAAAAATACATATTAACACTTACTAAAGTATGCCCACTAGATTTTTAAAAATCATTTTCTTTCCCACTTGAATGAAAACGATTAAGTATAGAAAAAGTAGACAGAGATTGAAAATTCAGGACTTGTGCTGTCTAACAAAATTGTTCAGAATCTTTTGTTTAGGAAAGCTTTCCTTTATATGATTTGCTGAAGGGAAAATAGTTCTTTGTACCTGGATACAATGAGTACCTTCAGGCAAACCAATTTTAAATACTGTTCCCCTCACACACAGTTGAAACAGGCAGACTTTTTTTCCATAGCTTTCTGGTCTCTTTCAGGAGCCTGTCCATTGTCATGTATGTAACAGAAGTTACATATATATGTATTAAATTACCCTGGGGAGGCCCAAAATCCCATAAGATGACTGATTTTTACAGATAAAAACCATTCCTTAACTTCAAACAACATTACAGCAAGTGTTTAAGTGAAATCAAGACAAATTTCTAGTGATTGCAGATACTCAATCTGGCTTAATAATTCTTACATAACTGCCTGTTTTTCAGTCTATTCTCTCTTCTTTTCTATAACATTTTAGCTCATTATTTTTGCTAAATCTTCACAAACTTGCCAGTAGAGGACAAGTTTGAAATCTAACTACATTTCCAGCTCAACTACTAGTTATTCTCTGATGTAGGTTCATGCATGTTTACAGAACAGCTAAATAAATCCTTTGCCATGATTGAGGAAATGCAAGGGTCAAGGATATAATATTCTTAAGAGGGACAATTGCCTCTTTACCTCACAAAACAGCTTAATTACTTCTAGAACAAGGTTCTTTGCGCAACAGCTAAATAAATCCTTTGCCATGACCGAGGAAATGCAAGGGTCAAGGATATAAAATTCTTAAGAAGAGGGACAATTGCCTCTTTACCTCACAAAACAGCTTAATTACTTCTAGAACCAGGTTCTTTGCGCTACATAATTATTGATATTTATGTTCAATTTATAAAACAGAAAAATTTTCGGTACTCTAACAAGAATAGATATTCAATTTCTAAGAAATAGGCTTTCTCCTCCATTATTCTAGCTTAGGTAGTTGAAATGAAAAGAGAATTCTAGACGCAGAAGTCCATCTAAACTTTCATAGACTGCTTTTATAACTAAAAAAGCATGTTCCTGTGTAGGAAGATGAAAGTGCTTTACAATCCATCAGCTAAATGCTTCTCCGCATAGCACTCATTTATTTCCTCCATTATTGAGCAAAGAATGTTGACATGCCTATTTTAATTCCGCATGTAATTTAGTAAATGTACACAACTGACCTAAAAGCTTGTAATGGAAGGCTAAGAGGGCTTAAAGTGCAACACTAAAACAGTTCCATACGTATATAACATACACATGCATAATAACAATCTAGCCTGAACTATTATCACCACAAAAATCAAACTGCAACTTATTTACTAGTTAGCAGACATGGTTATAATGCATTAAATAACAAGCAGCACAACTGCTTGTAGGCATGCACAGTAAAAAAAAAAAACCTGTCTTACACACCTTTGTCCATACTCAATAATTTCTTCTTCAGTATGGTTTATTAACAGAAATGGTGCTGCACCATCATGGTAATCAGAAAAGGTAATCACTGTAGAATGTTCAGTCAAGTTGACATCCACTGTAATCCCTCCAAGCTATCAGATGTAAAAAATTACATAGTAAGTAACAGCAGAATTATTTTCTAACAAAGCAAATATAATTTAAATATTTCTAAAAACTTGCATAAGATGAAACTATCACCCAATAAAACAAACAATATGTTTTAACATATCTATTATATATATTCCTAACCATAGCATTATTAGAAAACAAGCAATGCATTCAGTAACTAAAACGGTGGAGAATTTCTACAATCCCAAAATTCAGGCTAGTAGTAGCACAATCTTCCTTGAACCACTCATATGAAATAATATCTCCAAAATATTCTACTAGTAAATATCAAATATTTTAAACTGGTGCGAGATGAAACTAAATGTAAATTTAGTTGCATCAAAGTTACTTTTCAAAGTAGCAGTGTCATTTTACAACTAATGTAAATACGTCTCAGTCTTAGCTATGCTGACAAAATCTTTTAACTTCAGTAGTTCATTTCTCAGAGAACTTATAATGAGACATCTACATATATCTTCATGTACCTGCACACACACACACACACACACACAATTTTTCCCAAGCTAAACTTCGTAAAACTTCACTGAGTAGAAAACATTGTAGAATGGAAGTGGGACATGCCTTTATGTAATTTTCAGGAGGTAACCATTTACCTTGTTGTCTAAATGCAGTAAAAGACAGTTTTCTTGCTTATCAAAATTTATCTTCCTTGGTGGGAGATTTGAATTTTCAACTCTAACAAGCAGTTTGTTGGCATCATTTTCAGGCCAAAAGGGAATACACTATTAAAAAAAAAAAAAAGTGTATTTTGAAGTAAATGAGAAGACAAACTAGGTATTAGAAGGAACTCCACTTCAGCCCAATGTTCTTTCCTAAAATTTCACCCAAAATTGTAGCTGAATTTGATCAGAAACTGTTACAACACCTAAAATTAATTACTTACCTGAACACAATGAACTGATTCAGAAATAAAATGGATAAAATAAAATTCAGACACAAAATGGATAACATTTTTGAAATCCCAAGTATAAAGCAGAGCTAAAACACTAAAAGTGGCCTTGCTTGTTATAAAAATAAAAAAAAAAAAAACACAATCACATTTTTTTCATTAGGATTTCTTGTTAAATAAGTATAAATTAATTACAAGACAAAATATATTTGCATAAATATACTGCTACATAACTTGAGTAAGCAGAATATTGGCACATTAGCTGCACTTTTGTAATATATAATACACATACATACTCACATATAAACCTGTGTATATAAAACAGAAATAAAATATGAGCCTTAGGAAATTAAACCAAAGTGTACGTTCTGCTTTTTTTTGTCCACAATTGAAATCATCCCTTCTGGATTTAAAAATCAATAATGAAATTTTAAGTTTACATTCTAGGTAGATAAGACAGGGAGAAAGGAAAGAAAAAAGCTTTAACCCTAAGTAATGAAAAGTCTGCAGCTGACTAAGAGTCCTGCAAAAGGAACAATTTATGAATTATTCATAATCTCAACCATGTTGGCAAGCACTCACAGCATTCGTATAAAGTTCACAGTGGCTCTGTGCTCAGAATGAAATGACCAGAATAAGTCAGTGACTGTCAAGATGCACCATTTTTCCTATATACCAAACCATTCACCTGTAGCAGTCAAAATTGCAAATTCATCTCTTTCCAATACAGATTGAGATACCAGATGTTTTTGTTCAATTCTATTTAAATCCCAGAGTTAAATCGTCAATGGTGAAAGACTAGTTCACCAACTTACCATGCCACTAAGTTCCCTTTCCCATTGTTTCTCACACCACAGGAAGCAGGAAAACAAAGGAAAAAAATATAGTTAAACAGCAAGATTGAAGGTATTTTCTACTCCAACACCAAAGGAAACATAAATTGTGTAATACACCAGCATAAAGTATAGCAAGTAAGTCTCAACATAGGAGCATAGGAAGTCTCAGAGGAAATTCAAAGAGAATCAGTCAACAATAAATGAAAGTTTTAAAGAAAAACTAAAACAAGTAAAAAGGATTAGTTAAGAAATAAGTCACAGAAGTAACCAGAGAATTGAAATACATCACTTTCTTGTAAAAGTCTTCAGTGCTTTAGGCACAAAATGGTACTATTTCCAAATGTTTTGCTACATGATTTGTCAGATTGAGTATTAGGAAAATTCTTCACCAGTGGTCGGTACTGGAACAGGTTTCCCAGGGCAGTGGTCAGAACCAAGCCACTGCAGATCAGAATGTGCTCGGACAACGCCCTCAGGCACATTATTTTATTTTTAAGTAGTATTGTATGGAGCTGTAAGCTGGACTTGATGATTGCTATATGCCCTTCCAACTTGGAATATTCTATTCTGAGTACTTCATCAGACATTACATTTTCACCTCTGTACTTTGAACACTAAATTGACTTTTTATTCTGGCATAACTGTGACAGAGGACAAGGGAAGCACCACTGATGTCGTCTATCAGGACTTTAGTAAGGCCTTTGACATGGTTCCTTATAACATCTTTCTCTCCAAACTGGAAGGATATGGGTTTGATGGACAGACTGTTCAATGGAAAAGGAATTATTTATGAGGTTGTACCCAGAGTGGTGGTCAATGGCTCGATGTCTGGATGGAAATCAGTGATGAGTGGTTTCCCTCAGGGATCAGCACTCTGGAATCAACAGTAGGATCAAATGCACTCTCAGCAAGTTTGCACCAAACTGTGACACCAAACTGTGTGGTGTGATTGACAGAACTGAAGGACAGGATGCCATTCAGAGAGACCTAGATAGGCTCAAGCAGTTGACACAGGTGAACCTCATGAGGTTCAACAAAGCCAAGTGCAAGATCTTGCAAGTGGGTTGTGGCAACCCTCACTGTCAATATAAGCTGGAGGATGTAAGGATTGAGCACAGATCACTTGAAAAGGATTTCAAGGTACTGGTGGATGGTAAGCTGGACATAAACCTGCAATGTACCCTTGCAGCCCAGAAAGCCAACCATATTCAAGAAGGAGTGGTCAGCAGGTTGAGGGAGGTAATCCCAACCCTTTTTCTCTCTTGAGACCTCTCCTGGAGTACGGTGTCCAGATGTGGGGTACAGGAGAGACAGGGACCTGTTGGAGCATGTCCAGTGGAGGGTCTCTAAAAGAATCCCAGATACAGAACAACTTCTTTAAGACAACACAGTGAAGCAGCTGAGGCTGTTCAACCTGGAGAAGAGAAGACTCCAGAGAGACCTGATAGCAGCCTTTCAGTATCTAAAGGTGGGATATAAGAAAGAAAGGGTCTGTTGTGAAAGGACAAAAGGAAGTGGTTTCAAACTCGAAGAGAGAGATTTATATTGGACACGAGGAAGAAATGTTTCACAATAAGGGTTGTGAGGCACTAGAACAGATTGCCCAGAGATGTAAATGTCGCATACCTGGAGACATTCAAGGTAAGGCTGAACAGGACTCTGAGCAACCTGATCAATCTGTTAGATGTCCCTGCTCATTGCAGAGGATTTAGATTTGATGACTTTTAAGGGTTCCTTCCCACACAAATGATTCTATGATTCCACATTTAACAGCAATCTCAAGTACAGATACAGTCAATATTTTCTTTCTCTAAGAATTCATGCTGGTCTGCTCTCTTGGAGTAAATATAATTTAAAGAACTGTTTGTCCTTGTTAAGCCATTTCATACCACTCAAAATTTACCAACTCCTTCCTACTGCAATACTTGAAGAGCAATTAATTTCTCTCAAAAACAGAAATTGAAGTTTAACAGATCAACTCCTTTCCTGACAGGACACATGCCCAAGACCAGATGGGCTATACCCAAGAGCTGCTTTTTCCCTGAGAAGACAGCCTATCAATAGGAAAGTTCAGATAAACTGAGAAGCAGAAGGAAGAACTCTGCTTAACTCAAGTGGAAAAAAGTGAATGAAGAAAAATGGGGAGCACTGTGGGGAAGTGAACTACGCTGAGATATGAGCTAACGCATTAGCAAGCTTGTCTCTATTCTAGATAATCTCTCTTCAAGACCCATTGGAGGAGAGGGAAATAGAGAGATCATTCTTCCTAAAAGGCATTTACTTTCAGCATTTACATTATTTCAAATTGAACCCAACATTACCCCCAAATACATTCTTTCTCCTATGTGTTCTGAAGAAAGTTCACAATGTGAAAATTGAGATGTACTGAACTCAAAACACACACACGGAATCCAAGACACATACAGAAAAAAACTGTGTTAGACACAGAGATACCGCAGTGCCAAAAGTGAAGCATGCCTAGTCTACAACAGAGCAGACTTTGTCAGCACAAAAGCTGCCATTTCTGCACCACTTGTCCTAGATGCAAGTCAGTCAAACCACTGAAATAAATGGAACAGGAGTGCCATATGGAGAAACATAACAGCTCTCATACTACTATTTATGATGCAAGTAACAGAGAAAATATTCCACTTACTGTAAATCTGGTTTACATTTATATGTCCAAAAGTCATTGAGAAAAGATAACAGAACACAGGAAACTTACTGAAAAAGCAGTGTATTAGTCATAGAACACTGTGCATGTCTTTTAAATGTTTTAACTAATTTATTTCTCTTAAGGAAAACACCTGAAAGAGTTTTCTTCATAAGTTTACCTGTTGTAAAACAATTGGTATCCACTTTTCCTTGCCTTCTTCAGCTACTTCCAAAGTGTATTTGCTTCTATTTGAGATCATAAAAAATGGAGTGAAAGTTACAATTCTAGTAATATTGAAACTGCTGTTGTTTATAGTGACGCCAACCTGTGAGTAGAAAAAAGTAGTTAGATACAGTTCTGCTCTGACTTATTTATATTTCCTGAAAGTATTGAATTCAAAAGATAAACTTCACTTACTTGATAATCTTTTTTATGACTCTTGCATTTCACTGAACCATGACTTCCAACGGTGTCCAGTGAAAACTGATCAGACAGCTCACTGTCCGTTACCATAAGCTGAACCTATAAAGAAGCAGCTTGTATTAATTTTCACTTTACAGACACTGGCCTCTGGAATCACATACAGAGTATACATGTATACATACAAACTTAAGCACCTACTGAAAACACCAATATTTCTATGCATAAGACACAACTGACAGTATTCATTCCTCAATTAGTAGTAAGCACCATTAAAAGTCTCTTAGCAAAGTCAAGTGATAAATTACAATTAAACCACAATTCACTAACATCTCAGACAGAATCTAACAACCACAACGGCAAGTATTCAATTTTCAAGTACCATAGCTTCATATTCTTAAACAACTTCTAAGCATTACTTAGAATAAGGACTTTTATTAATGTAGCTTAAATGAGAAAAAGGATTGTTTCTTTCTCAGGGAACACTTCTCAATGTTTTTCCTTCCTGATAAAAGATGAGCATCTCTTTCTTAGGAATATCTTCGATAAACTTCCTCAAGTATATCTGACAATATGGTATAATATTTAAGATTGTCTTTAGACAGAAGTGCATTAAGTTTCATGATTTTTACAGAACATGAAAGTGTAGATAGCTTTCAAAGTAAAAAAGATAGAGGGAATTAGATTTTATTCATTGTAATACCTTGTTATTTTGGAGGAAGTTTTTGGGCTGGAAAGAAAACAGCAGCGGCTTTTTGCAATCTGGAGGATGCTTGCGGTGAATGCCATCAGCTTTGTATTGCAACATTCGACCAGTTTTGTTTACCATCCAGTATGGGCTGTGAATTGCTATAACCATTTGTCCAGTTGTGTATGTCACATGGACAGCAATGTCCAGCTCAGTCTTATCCAACTCTGTGATGCAGTAAAATGTTGTGAAGCTGATATCTGGTAAGTTACTTTTTATATGGTACTCGCTTTTCCAATTTTGATCAAGGTAATTAAGCAGCTCTAAATCTAGTTTTGTTTGATCCAAGACTGCATTATGAATCTGGGCTGAACATCCATCTTGCAGAGTGTCATATTTGTTCCCATTTCCCTTAAAAAAAAGTCACAGTCAAAACAATATCAATATTGATATTATATATTTCTAACTAATTTTTAAAAATCAAGATGAAAGTTGAGAAAAATAATAAAATGTTTGTTACATTATTTAACTGTTACACTGTTTAATATCTATCTTAATACCACATTTTATAAAAAAAAACCAGAACAACAACATATTGTCATTAGTGTTTAACACAACAAATCTGTCATCAGGTTTAAATCAACATGATGACAGATTTCTTCAACTCAGAATTTATTTCACGAGATTCATAAGAGAGATACAGAAAATAAACTGTTACTTCCAAGCACGTGGCAGAAATCACAGTCCCTAGCTCTAGTAATTGTGCATTTACAATAAAATGCTATGATGAGATTATTCTACTTGAATCCAAATACTAGTCACTAAGATCATCTGAGAAAAAAGCATTTCAGTGTATTCTATAACTGTATCATTAAGTGGTAGGACATAATCTAGACATATGCACAGACTAGGATGTTTAGTGTTGAGGAACTAGTGATGATATTGTATGTGTCTTAGGAGTTTTAAATGAGAGCAGCTGGTGCTTAGCTTTCAAAGGCCCACTAGCAGTCAAAGGGTAATTTCACCTGGAATAAATATCAAGCAAAAACTTAGCAAAAAGGCAACAATGGGATAATTCCTTAGCATGGTACTGCTAGAAGTTAATGACAGTTTGTGAAAGCACATAAAATGTTATGTAGAATGACTTAATTATATTGCTTGAGGCAGTCATAATCTCTAGGAAAAACTATGCTGCTTAATTAGGACCAAGATACACGCAGAAAACAGAAAGCAACTCTCTCACAGGATTAAGTTTACACAGCATAAATTTCTCTTTGCCTTTGTATCTGAAGTATGAGTTAGTACTGATTATTAAATAAACATTTTTCCCTATTCTGGAGTCACTTCATTTCTGTAGATACAGACTTCCCTGTAATATCTGTAAAGCCTGCTTCATAAAAACAGTAAAAGAAGCAGTTTATTTAAATACCAGATTTCAATTAGCTAATCAGCTTTCATAACAAAAACAGGCAACATTACAAAAACTGGAACACTGAAGAATTACCTCTACAGAGTAAGTTATGTGATAAGGAAGAAGATTGTGGAGAAGAACAGAAGGCCATAAATGTACGACATATGGAAAATCCCACTCATCATCTGAACATAATGAAGATGTCAATGTGTCTTTTACAGTAACAATATTGATGATAAGTGAGTGATTAGTCGACCTCACAGACTGGCATTTCCTTTGCAATAAGCTGTCAACATTTTTCATAATTTCATCAAAAGTAATTCCTTCACACACATCATATTCTCCATCCACTCCATTTTCATTTGCTATGGGTAGCAAACTCAGTATTGATCTGTAAATGAAAGCATTTTTAAACACTCAGTATGAGATTGAATATTATAATTGCGAAAAAGTAGGATGTAATTTTAACACTCTAGTATTTGGATTTTTGAAGATTTCTGACAGTAACTCATTGCCTGCCTTTGTCTCATTTGAGTAAGGAAGCTAAAGGTAGATTAGGCCGCACGGGTTCCTGGAGCATCATACCAGTTGCAGTTTTCTGCCTCACAATGCCACACACTTTACTCAAAAAGAAGAGGCTGATGGGGGTTGTTATGAAGATGCTACTGAATTCATGTACAAGAAGTGCTATTTCCTTTTCCAAAGGAAAGATCTGACTAAACAATCCAACTCTTATGGATCTGCAGGAAGTGCCTTTCTTTCTAGTCACATTAGGTATTAGATTTATGGATTTTTTGTAGTCTTGGCTTTTTTAAGGCAACTGCTTTAACACAGTCAGATGCTTCTTGACTGAAGATTTGTCAGTTAATGTTGCATGCCTGTACAAAGAAACTCACCAATGTTTCTGTGCAAGGAATCAGAAAGTTGCAAAATCTTCTTATTAAATAGTCTTATTTAGAAAGATACAGAAAGTTAGAAATGTTCATAAAAATAAGAGCACCTTCAGTACACTGTAACTTACTCAATTAAAAATGGAATTGAAACAGTAGGACTGTGTCATTGCCTTGCGCCTAACATGGAAGCATTCTATAACTTTTATGACTGCTTTGCAAACTTCAGCACAAAGAAAGTTATATGTACTAATATTTGCCAGAACATGTTTATCATCATCAAAAAAAAAAAAAAAAAAAAGGATGGATGTTTAGGTGAGAACAGAAGGAAGAAGCCTTAAAAACTGTCAAAACAAACATCTGCCTACAAGTTAGTAACAGATTAGATAAACAGTACACACATACTGCAATTTCAATTGCGTACTAGCTTGCAGGTATTAATAGCATATTAATATATACAGATATGCAGATATACTGAAAGCCAAGTTTTTTGAAAATTGACAAGTCCTATTCTACATCAGTATGTAAGTTAAGTGTATTATATTCAATGTTACATTTCAGTATCTCTCTCTCAAAAAAAAGAAAAAAAAAAAAGAAAAAGCAGCTGTAACTTATAACTAGACATCATTCCATCAAAAAAAATGTCTATTGTGTGGATATTAGGTAGAATAGGAAATGGACTTTTATTTTTTAACATAGTTATTTGCATACAATAATCAGCAATGTATGAGCATATTATTCTATAGAAGAACAATCTAATAAACTACCTGTATGAGGACAATGGTATGTTGAATTCATTCTCTGGTGATGCAGTCCCTAGACATCTTCCTTCATCAAAAATAGTGAAAGGGATTGAAAAATGATTCCTTATCTAAACAAAATAAAAATCCAGCAATATACATAAGGAAATACTTGTAAGACAAACTATTATGAGTCAAACAGTGCAAAGAATAAGTACTTTCTCACTATTTATCTTACCCGTTTCCCATTCAAAGTCAAGCATTTCAAAAGGATTATTTAATAACAGAAAATCTAATTGAACAATGTTTTGCAATCTGAACTCCAGCTCCCTTATATCCAAAGTTTTAGTAGCTTTGAAAAAGCTTTTTATTTTTGAAAATCTTTTCTAATCTATTTTATAATGCATACTAGCAAAGTTACACAAATTGTTGAGATCAGTTTGTAAACTGCTTTTTAAAATGATTTTTTAAAGGCTATAAGATCATTTACATTCATTAAAAAAAAAAATTAAAAAGTAAATGAAACTACAAAGCAGGGAAGGATCCTGGTTATGTACCTGGATAGGAGAACGAATAGTTATCATCTTGCTTCCTTCAACAGTATCAATTTGGCAGACAATGGACCTTTCAACACCTGACTCCTCATGTCTTACTCTGTAAATACACCGACCCACTTTGGTCAGCGGAATCTTCTCGACAGTAGAATGATTATGTGGACCTAGAATTTACGAAGCCAGAAACAAAACATTCAAAAGGAGAATTAAGATACATTTAAAAAAGAGAAAGATGAGAAAGATGTGTTCAAGAGTATTTTCTACAGCGTTCAATCTGTAAAATAAATAAATAAATAAAAAATTAAAACAGATGAAAAAGTACAATTGTCCCTTCTAGTCAAACTGACAATCTTGTGGTGGGACCAAACAGAAAAGATTCCTTTTTTATCCACACAGAAAAAGGAGTAAATGAATCTGTAACTTAAATACACTGCAGCTTTTGCCTCTGCTAATAGTGCTTACAAATAAATATTTACAAAATATAATGGCTTATTAACAAGGTATTGCACATATATATTGCAAAAAATAATTCAACTATAAAAAATAATCTGGTCACAACTGGTTTAAGAGATCAGTCTTAAACAGTCAGAAAAACTGTCAATTGGTATAACAAACTGACATATATGATTATCTCAAACCATCAAAACCAGCTAAATTTTAGCTGTAACTATACTTAAATTATTTAAAACAGTTTTTCTTGACTTTTCCCTTAAGGAAACAAGCATATGTACAACCCTCAGTACTGTTAGAAACTAAAATGTTCTAAAAAAGGACAGCTTCATTATGCATTATCATGTGAATATAAACAAAAAATTAAGAAATAATGATTAGTAATCTAATAAATTATCATAACGTAAAATTTACACTACATAAATTAACAAGATATGCACAACTTTTAGCTAAGAAGGCCAGATATGCATTTCAAACACTAGCATGCACCTACAATCCAAAGAAACAATGCTTTCATTCAGTAAACACTAGATGACCACATGACAAATACAAGGTGCATCACAAAGTATTTACAAGAAATGATGGTTTATGAATTTTGGAACTTACAGATTTGAATATAAAACCTTTTGCTACTTAGGGTTGTCATTGCTGTGAACTGCTCACTCTCACTTTTAGTTCTGACATATTCCATATTTAATGTATCTCCATCTTTTAAATCAAATATTTTTGCTCCAAATTCAACATTGAGGACACTGAAAGAATCACTAGGCAAGACAGTGATGGCAAGTCCTAAAGAATTTATTAGTACAAATGGCGCTTGGTCTTTTTTGAAGATATCTGAAGTTTGACTAGCTGCTTCAGCAAATGCCTGGAAAGTAAACATACAAAACATAAATATATGGAGTAAGGCTTCAACAAGAGAATTTGTGCAAATATTCACTTAACAGAAATCTGACTCTGTACAGTAAAGTTATCTTTCTTACCGTTCCCAAGTTACTCAACATTTGCAGTCCACATTTGGATAATGTAATATTCAGCTGGTCTTTTGAGGAAACACTTATTACTGTTTTATATTCTGGAACTTTGTAGTTTTCTTCTTCTGCATCTGATTCAACTAATGCTTTTTTAGCTTTCTTCTTCATCTGAAAGAAGATTTTTTTGTTGTTTTTAAGAATTCTTATCTGATCAATTTTTCTGCAGACGAAGTTTAATCTCGTGACTTTTTATTTCCTCTCCTCTTCCCACTTCTATGCCCTGTACTGATATTCCTATTTCATTCGTATTTCTATTTTCAAGTTAAAACAAGAAAAGAGAAGGAATAAACAAGGCAACAGGCAAAGAACAGATCTCAGACGTGAATGAAATTCCAGTAACAGAGTTAAATACGTTACTTTTCATCCCTCTTCCTTAATAATATATTTATCTACTTTGAGACCAGAATTGACATAGTCTCATTACTAAAAAGTGAAGAATTATGATTGCTTGTTTGTTGCTTGGTTTATTTTCCCCAAAAAATAATTTAAATGAATGATTTTCCCAAAGTTAAGCTATGGAAAACATACCTTGATTTCAAGAATCCATGGTTTAAATAAGTCAGTCTTCTCTATTTCTAGTGGCTCAAGTAAAGGTTCCCAAACTCCAAACATCTCATTAAAATAGTGCACCTGCGGGAAATGCAAACGTCAGTTAGGAAATTACACACTACTTAAAATACTGGAAGATCTACAGATATTTTAAAGGACTTAAAATTCTGATTTACAGATATATTAATTTCTTCAGAACAAAAAAAAAAAAAAAAAAAAAAAAAAAAAGGATAATCAAGGCTAGACTTTTAGTTGGCTCCCTTCATAAAACGAAGAAAATACATAATGAAATAAATGATGCATCTAAGTCTCTACTAAGTTCTCTTTCCAAGAAAGTTTTATATGCTCTCTCACTTAAAATATAATTTTAGTTTAAATTCTACCTACTGAAAGCCCAAAGTGCTACAAAATAAGGAAGAATCTACCTACAAGAGCTACTTGATTTTACATTATTAATTTCCAAATATAAGCCAGTTTGGAAGACTCACATAAGATACTGATATCCCATAATATTTGAAAGTAGGACACATTAATATATTCTGTAGCAATCTTAATTTAACATTGTTCATGAGTTTTAGCCTCTGGTTCTTCAAAACTTAATATTGTCAGAATAGGCATTTGGGAAACCATATAGAGCATAAATATGTATAAATGTGAGACTGTATGACCTCAATCCTGCCATTAATATAGTAAATCTAATGCATTAGATTTTCTGCTTTCACTGCTTTAGCATCTTATTCCTCTCCTGCTCCTACAATACGTACCTTCAAGAGTTCAATCATCAAATATACAGATCATCTTTCTTTTATTTTCTAAATAATATAATGAGGTAATATATTAAGAAAATTCTTTCCTTATCTAGAATTTCTCACCTCTAGCTCAAGCTGAGAATGTAGGTTGATGAGGGTACTCCAGTTTTTGACTTCTCCTAGGAATGAGGACTTGGCTAAGAGCATTGGTACAGTTCGGTGCCCAACCCCAGCTTCAAGTGTAAGAATAACAGATTCTATACTCATTTTTAATAACTGCCCTGTGGGAACCAGTTCAGTGACTGGATTTGTGTCTTCACTTTCATTTGACTCTTCAAGAAACCACAACTTTAGATCTTTTAAGTCTTTCATATTCCACAAGCCTGGAGGAATTTGACTAATCTCTTCTTCTGTTGTTTCTGCAGTTTGATAAAGGGCGGATGTAATTGTTATTACTGTATTTATGATTATTGGTGAAACCTACAAATAAGAAGTTGGAATAATTGGAAATCAGAAGCTAGCACAGGAAGAAAAGTCAGCTACTTTCAGACAAAACAATAATTAATTACATTACATTAACAAAATAGTTATGTTTTCTACATATCTCTTTCCTCACATTTGAAAACACATTTCTTTCCACAAGCTATATTTTAATCTGTTCATATTTTCAACCCACCTTCCTGCCAGACAATACCTTTCAAAACTACATTATCCAGTGCCATATGTGAATGCTTCATATATTAAGTCAGCACATCATGCATTCTTACAAAACTTGGGCACTGTGACTTACTTGTTATTCGTCAATTTTATTTGTTTTTACATGCTAAAGCAGCAAGGTGATCTGATGAAAAACAGAAACAATTTACCATTTCAGTCATTCCTGATTTTTAGTTTTTATCTTTTTAAAGAGACATATTCCATAAGTAACTTTGAAGCCATCTGAGCAGGAAGGAGTAGAAGAAAAAATAAAATAAAATTCTACCTACTTTTACTGTTAGAGATTTAATCATTAGGTCAGCTGACTGTGGATTATTACCAGACTGTTTCATTTCAAAGAAGAAGTCACAAGGCTGTAATACCTACACAAAAGTGTAAAAAATACATGTTGAGAAAAAAAGTTAAAAATCATATAATTTTAAATACCGTACATCAAGAATACTGAAAATATATTGCCTTTTCCTCAAAATTAAAAGTATTCTGAACACTATGTGAAATGTGTTCCAGTGTAAAGAAAAACATGCATCAGAAATATAACCTCAGTAAAATACAAAATATCAGCTACAGTAAAATGCGTCACACTACAGCAATGTCTTTATTTAGGTAAGTCTGCAAATGTCTTCAAATACTACATGCATAGTCATGTTTGTAAATTTTGAGGAGAATCGGACTTGACAGTTAATGACAAAGTAACATCAAATAAATAAATAACTTTCTCAGTCATATTCAGTTCCAGCTTGACTTTATAATCAGCCCTTGCATATTCCCATTTATCAATATTAACAAAACTCATAGCTCTGTGTGATGAATAAAGTAGGCAGATGTAGTTAGATTCTGCTAATATTGTGTTGACAGCAAAATTTGCTCCCAAGTCAACTACCTGAGATGATGTGACTGAAAAACATAAATTTCCAGAAACGCTACTTTTGTGATCTTTCCCAACATCTCTATCCATACCTAAATCAGATGCTGCTGACACAGAAATACCCTGAATCAGTTTTACCAAGCGACTTTGATTTAACAATTTATGTTCACATTATTATTTTATCCGTTGTTGCTCAAATTCATCATTTTATTTTTTTGTGGTACAGTAAGAAATGAAAATACTATATTCTCTGTTAGACTAAGGCACATGTGAGAAACACAGGAGAAGAACCTCATTACACTGCACTACTCTTAAAGCAGGAGTTAGTTTTCACATTTTATGTGATAAAATCTATTTATAAGAAGAAAAAAATCTATCACACGTGTCCCCAAAGTTTAAGCATTATAAAAACTTCATGTTAATACAAATCTCCAGAACTTTGTGATATTCATAAAACATCATGTCAGATGTTTCCTTTCTTGACTAAAGACAGTGGAATGTCATTTGAATCTCTAGTTCTCTGATAATTTTATGAATCATCTACAGAAAGCTATTCATAAAATTATCAGAATATCAATCAGAAACTTGCCATTCTGTCTGCAACTCCTTGCTATACACTCACATAGTTATTTAATGGAAAGTTTCAGACTGAAACTCCAAACTGGCTATGTAGCATTTAAAACAGTATTCTTGCAAACCGCTAGCCATTTGGCTTACACAGGATGTAAGAAATGAATAGCATTTTTACTCCTCTTGAATCTTAATTTTGACCTTGTCATTGAAAGAAAACTTAAAGCTGCACATTAAGATAAGATTTTTTGTCCGATCTCACACAACACAACAAAAGCAACAGTATAACCCAAATACAGAATTTTATTCATGTATACATAATATAAAACTTCAGAAATAACTTATATTCTAATGGCATAAGTTACGCAGTGCCTTTTAAATACAAACTGGATGTTTTTAAACTTACCGTAGTTACATTCCCTTTCCTTTTTTCTGGAAGAAATGGGCATGCTCTCACTTGTATCTCTTTAACAGCAGCTGTCATGCTGTACCTTTCAGGGGTATTTTTAATGAAGACCTCACACTGTGCTGTAACTACCAAAGCAGGAGCATCACTTCTTGTTAAATCAGCCACAAACACAATTTCTGGATTTTTAACAATAATGTTCATTTCCATCGTAGATACAGGCTGCAGAGGTGCTTCAAAAACAGAAATTCAGTTAGGTCAATTGTTCAAAGCTTAAACAGTTGTTACTTACATCTTTTTTATTTATAACATTTAGAACTGTTTTAAAGATTTACTGGCAAGATCTGCTAAGGTTGGCATCAGAAAGCATGTAGATTCCTGCTTTTGATTTGTTACTAGATTCATTCATATAGAGGTAAAGTCTCTAAAGCTATAACTACTTTCAGACAGAACAAAAGACTCCATAAAGCTTCTTTGTTAAAATGAAAAGACCAAAGGCATCATCTGAAATGTATGGAGAAGAGCAGATCAATGGACAAATGAAACAACAATATTTCTGGGTAGTTATTGGGCTGAATTCAACCATTCATTGAGAATGCAAAGACAATCAAACAAACTTAGGGGCTGTCAAATCTGTCATTTTCACTTTATTGCAGCAGCATATTTTTAGTTGTTCCTATTTTTGGGAAGGCAGAACTTCATTCATAAGTAAAGGCTTCATTCATAAGTAAAGGGACATGAGATAATTTCTTTATTGCAAAGAAGGAAACATTAATGGTTAAAAGAAATACTGTTCTATGCGTATAGTCAATGGAAATAACATGAAAAGAGTATAATAATTTTAAGAGTGTTGTAAATACTGAAAGTAACTGGATATTTAAATATAATTTTTTACACTATTTCCAGGACATACCTTGCTCTTTTAAAGGTAAGGACTGCCTGAGATTTCTCTGTGCAGCAGCACTTTCTGCATTAGCTTTCAGGAATATATCTGCAACTGTAAGTAGAAATTCCATGCTTGCACAAAGATATATCTCTTGAACGATCACATCAAGAACAGTGCCATCTCTCCCCTGCTTATAGCTTATATCCATCATAACTTTCTTTTCAAATCCATGCTTCATTTCCACCATCCTAAAAGACCATTAAGGCAGCATTCAGTGAGACAATAAGAAAACATCCACAAATAACTGAAAGATACTCTAGGTTCTCACTCCAGCTGCAAAACTTTAATAAGACTGAATTTAAAAAGTAATACTGAAACCTTTATATCATAATCAAAGCTTTAAAGAATAATCGAATCAACATCAACATAAATTCTATAAAACTTCAAAAATGACAGGACTCCTATATACTGGCAATTAAAGACGTTTATAATTTTAACAGATCAAAATGAAATCAAACCATCACAATTATTTGCCAACATACGAAAGTGCAACACTTTACTTAAGCTTGTCACTCTTTATCAAGTAAATCTTAGTATTATTTTCCCACTGTTTTATTAAATATGAAAGTAAAAGTTGTTTCCACCTGCACTGAGCTACTTCTTATCTAAATTTTTTTTTAGCATTTATATTGGTCTCTCACAAACACCGTGGGGAACAAATGGCCAAAAGGACACAGGTCTTGTTCATGTGTACAGAAACTGTAGCACATACATAAAAGACAATCCTTATCAAAAAACTGCTGATTTAGCAGACCACTCGATGCAGATCATAGATATTTGTAGCTCTCTGGCAAACTCCAGTTAAATAGTATTTCTTGTTGAAACACAGACCTTGGTGTAGCCTTGTGGATTGCCTGTCTTTCATCATCTAATGTACAGTTTGCTAACTTGACTGAAGCATTCATTGAGCCATCTGATAACATTTTCACAGCGGCTGACATCAACACCAATTTAAATTCTGCAAGCTTCAAAAGATCATCTCTCTGATCCAAATTTGTACCCTGTTTAAATGAAATGAAAATACATTTGTATGTTTGCTTACAGGAAATGGAAATTAAACACACTGCTTTATTTATCTGATAAGAATTCTAACAGTTTATTTAAACTCAGTAGTAAATCAAAAAAGAAAAAAAAAAATCAATAATATAGTGAGAAAGCTCCACATAAACAAAGCTTCAGTTTTCTACTGGATTGCTAGAGCAAGATTACATTAATGAAGGGAAGATATTTAAGAGAAAGTAGAACTGTCGTACACAATTTCAGATGGTTTGCCATTTTAGGTTAAAAAGTACAAAATAGACATAAAAATGTCAAATGTGAGAAATTAAGTTTGTCCTATGCAAAAACACACTGTATAGCCAGATACAGGAGAAGTCTTCAAGCTCCAGTATAACAATCTACAATCTTACAATAATTTACTAACAAACTCCTAGACAGACATTTGCTGACAAATTTTATAAATTTAAACCAAGAAGAGGACATAGGCATTCATACTAAGATACAAATTCTAAATGTCACTCTCCACAAGTAGACTACTATGTTCACACATGAATGTAT
The DNA here is from genome assembly GCF_987193195.1 of Phasianus colchicus. Classification (NCBI taxonomy): domain Eukaryota; kingdom Metazoa; phylum Chordata; class Aves; order Galliformes; family Phasianidae; genus Phasianus; species Phasianus colchicus. Next base: position 54,283,576 of record NC_143476.1, read on the forward strand.
AAATAGAAGAAAGCCTGCATATGCCTCTTTTTTTTCTCCCCAAAAATTTTTTCTATCAAGACAAGCTTTCATTAAAGTTTAAGATACAGAAGCTTCCAGATACGATGTGTTATGATTTTTTATTCTCTATCTTGACAGGTGATTAATTAAGATAATAAAACTAATTAAAATAGTAGTTTGTTATTTATATTTTGTTTGTTACTACTGATGGAAATCACTTTCTCTGCAGATAAACAAAAATACTACTGTTATTAATTTAAAAGACTCTACATATATTCTTTGTTCCATGTAACCAAAATTACACTTACCTGTTTTGAATTTGAACTATATAACACTAAAGTCAAAGAGTCGAATCTGAAATCCAGTTTTAGTGTTGTTTTTATTTTCACAGGTGAATGCAACTCCACCACAGCTGATGTCACAACAGTTACACCTTTCAGAAATCAAAAGAACAGTTCAATATTTAAGAACTTATTTGCTGGCAGCAAATAAGAAAAGAAATATATTCTCAAAATTGACTAGAAGAGATTACAGCTTCCCTGTTCTTCCGCATGTAAATCCATTTTAATTAAATCCAATCCAATCCTTGTTGGCAAAGTCACATACATTTGAGAAAATACTCTTTTTATGGTTTCCATGCACAATTTTGATTATTTTAAGACAAAGATGTAAAACATCCCTTAATGGTATACTCTGTTGTGTACCTAAATATTCCACAGAATACAATTTCTGAACTCTATTTGCTTTGTTTTTGAGTATGTGCTGAACAGTGTATGGTCAGTTATGCCTGCTCAATAGGAACAACTGTAGCAATGTCATAATTAGGCTCAACATAGATCATCAGAGTGCCATGGCAGCCTGGAGGGTAAACAGCATTTTGGGATGCATTATACACAACATAGCCACCTAGCCAAAAGAGGCAATTCTTCTGCTAAATTTAGCATTGGTGCAGACTCACTTAGTTCTGTGTGAGGGTTTTGGCCCCACAGTATAAGAAGGATGTTAAGTTATTCAAAGACCTCCAGAGAAGGGCATCAGGACTGGAAGGCACATGCTGTGAGAAGAGGCTGTGGGCACTCAGGTTGTTCAAGAAAAGGAGGATAGAATAGAGGCTGAGAGATGACCTTACTGCACTCTAAAAGGAGGAAGGGAAGTGGAGAGGGAGGTATCAGTGTCTTCCTCCTTGTCACCAATGAGAGGGCACACGAGGCAAAAAGCTGTACTAGAGGAGGTTCAGAGTGGACTTCAGGGAACATTTCTTTATTGTGCAGGTGGTCAAACACTGAAATAAATTTCCTAGTGAGGTGGTAGTTTCCCCATAGCAGTGTTCAAGAGGCTTTTGGACAATACGCTGCATAATATGCTTTAACTTCTGGTTATCCCTGAAGTAGCCAGGCAGTCAGACTAGACAGTCTTTATAGGTCCCCTCCAACTGGACTATTTTTGTTCTGTTCTACAATCATGAAAGGACATACAGTTTAAAAATACTACTGGCAACAGAATCAGAAAAAAAAAAGACTAATAGAACAACTTCCCCAAAGTGGGATGCTACCAACACCAGATTTTATGTGCTCACTGCATTACTGCCAGAAGAACAAGACAGTCCTTACATAAAAGTACTATATCCTATAAGATTTACTACTGCAGCCCTTTTGCTCCTAGTGGCTGGATATATTTCAAAATGCAGTGTCCAGATAACAAAGGCTTTCTGTTACAAACAACTGAATCTAGCACCTTTTTATAAAGGTAAATGTAATAGAAAGTAAAAGTTGAAAGAAGTATGTAAAAATGCTAAACAGGACTCAATTATACAAAATATTACCTGCAGAGTGATCTGAAGTACTGCGGATATCACTACGACTGGTTGTATCTTTCAGTTCTTGTGAAGGTGGTGATGCACCCGAGCTTTCACCTATATTTTCATTTAGTGTCCTCAGTATTGTTGTAATGTCCTCCTGACTGAGTATTAGCTTAAAAAAAATAATGTTATTGAACTCAGAACATCTCTGTCCTTTTGACAACTGAAATCTAAGTTTTTAAAAGATATAAATAAACCAAGTTTAAGAACCAAGTAAAATATTTCTGAAATCCACATAATTCCCTAATGTAAATTCTAGAAATCAAAAGTTATTCATATATTATTTTCTTTCTACTATTTTTTTTCCTGCAACTTAAAAATTAAATGTTAGAAGTTACTACTTTTTTTTTTTTTTTAATTTAGCAAATTGGTTTCTTCCTTCAACTGGCATGCTTTACATCTTATGATGCTTAATTTAAACGTGCATGTGCCCTAACTCAGATTGAAGCTTGTTATAAGTGTGAATTCTGAAGATGACCATGAAATTAATAGACTAATAAATCCATGTTTTTTCATCCTATAAAGATGGAAACACATAAAACAAGGCTATAAAAGCATAGTCATTTTTATCTGACAATAGCAATAGCAGAAAATCTGTCTGCAGCAATGCAGATTACAGTTCTTAGATCAGAACAAAAAGCTATTCACTTCTTAGCTCCATATGAAATGACAAAATCCAATTCTACTTATGTCTCTTTAGACCAAATAATAACTGAGGGATCATAGACTCTTACGGACAGGAAAATATCTATTTTTCATAGTATTTCAGCAGCTGTTTTCAAAACTAACTGCTTACATTCATAGGCTTGAGTCGTCCAGATATTTCAATATCAGGAACCTCATTATACCATGCAGCAGCTAAATTTCGTTCAACAGCTACTTCCAGATTGAGAGGTTGCAGCAGCTCTACTTCAGTTTGCAAAGAATTCTGCTCATAGCATGACCTGTGAAGAGAAACAAAATTCTGTCATCTTGACACACTATATTTACACATTCCTACAAAGACTCATTTTCCTCATCTTATTTAGGAGTGCTGTAAACCAGTCTTAAAATAATTGAGTGCACTACACTTGGAATAAAGCTTTACTTAGAAATTCAACCAATTAAACATGCTTTCTTGGCAGGGAAGAGTCTTCAGGCATAGTTCCAGGCATGTAGCATACTGACTCCTTGCATGTTATGACCTCCTCACAGGTCTTCACTGAAGAGCAACCCACTCTCTCTTAAAACTTTGTTTGAAAATCTCCTTCCTCTTCCTCTCCTGCTCTTTATCCCCTGTGTTGTCTCATTTTCTATTTATTTATTTATTACATCCATCTGGTTTAATTTTTTCCTACTAAGTACAGCTTTTCAAGAAATCCAACAGCATCAAAATAGACATTTGTAACCAGACTTAACCTGTCTCAATGCCATGAATAATTCATAAGTCTATTATTCTATGTGTAGATTGCTATTTCTCCCAAATTATAATTTCTAACTTTTTTTTTTTTTTTTTTTTTACAAAATCTTTACTATTTGCTGCTATATTTCAAGATAATAGTGCATTCAGCAACAGCCCATCATTAATTATTTTAATAACAAATTCTCAAGGCTCTTCTATTGAAATGTCCCACAAAAACTACATGAATTTGATAAATGTTTACACTACCTTACCTGTATAACTTCAGTTCACTCAATTTCACCGTCATAGAGTCAATAACAGGTGGGAGATTATATCGAGTCTTTGTTTTAGCAATAAAGAATCGGTTCTTTATAGTGATTAGACCAAGATCAGCCACCAGAACATTTGCAGAAACTGCTGACTGTGGAATTATCACAACAGGTGCTTTAATATTGATATCTAGTGCCAAACGAGAACTACGCTCTGCTAGCTCTTTCACACCTGTAGCTGCTTTCTCTGCTGCTTGAACTGTTGCCTCAGTAAGAGCTTCCTTGGCAGCTTGAAAATTATTTATAAAAGCCTAGAAAAAAAATACAGAAATTGGGAGTTTTATCATAGTATTTTTATCTTAGAATTTTAAATAAAAATATAAAATCACTCTATTTTAAATAGCAAATCATGTTAAGATAGATTTTTGCTACAATTTTTCTGAATTCCTTCTCAGGATAACTTTGAAATCATCTTTCAAAAATAAATATATAGACATAATGTCTATATAAAAATAAATATGAATATTAAATATTTTGTAAATCAGATAGCAACAGACATTACCCTACAACTATATTTGTATGATGTTTTATTTACTCTTTTGGAGTACAAAGGATAGATTTACTTGGCATAGTTTATGGAAGAGGCATTTATTTTCATTGCTTAATACTTATTTTCAAAAACTAAACAACTCTGAACAGTATGTATATCTAGAAGTTGCTACATCACTTAAAGAAATAGAAGCCTAATAATACTAGCAGATATTGTTGCTTAGCCATTCACTCCACAAAACTAGAGTGAAGTTGATAACACAAGGACAGTTCCAGCAAAGATTTTACAAGATTATGTAAGAGTTCTTACACAAATGTTGGATGCTTTATCATTCTCTAGCTTTGGCAATGGCATTTTCATGTTAAAAAACAGCAAATGGAAAATTTAACTTACCAAAATAGAAGAAAAGAATTTGTTGACAAAAACTACTTGAATACAACCAACAGTTAAGTAAACACGATTGTCAACAACATCCATATTTGTGTATGCAATACCATCCGTAGCATTCACGTAAGATGTCATTTTGAAGTTGAAGACTTCTTTTCCTGTGATGTAAAGAGCCTGAGGAAGAAAAAATAGAGCATCTTCAGCGCAAAAACTTATGTTAGAGAATACAAATTCCAAAGTAAAACATAGCAATTCACACTTTCAAGACATTTTAAATTTAAATATTTTAACAAAAAATGGAAAAAAAAACAATTCTGAAATAGCTAAAAATATTAATTTAGAATCTCATCATTAATAATTCTATTGATTGAACCTACTGAGTAATCAGAAATCGAGGTTCCACAAAATTGATTTTGGTGTACCTCTTACTGGCTAGAGAGACAAATAAATTTGCTTATAGAGAACAAAACTATTCTTTATGTTTATTGGGAGCATTTAAAACAAAAATTTCACAGATTTCAATTTTGCACTTATAAACCAGTCAGAAATCAGTGATACATGCAAATGTATACCTTGTTATACAGTGCCATCTCATCAGAATCCACAATAACAATGTTCTTTAGTTTTGCAGTTATTTCTGTTGCTGTTTTTTTCATGATCACTTGGCTATCCAGACCTGTAAAAAAAAGAAAATAAAGAACTCAAAACTACAGGCTCTTCCACATATGAAGTTTTACACCTCTGTGATTTAAGTTTTGTTCCTACCTTCGATGTGAATTTCAGCTATTCTGTGTTTTTTCTCTCTAATAAAGACACGCAAACAGGATAAATCCGCCCAGATATTGAGGTCAATAACATCTTCATACTTTGATTTTTTTGATGCTGTAGGAAATTTAAAAAAGGAAAAAAAAAAAAAAAACAAAACATTTCTTGAAGGAGGAGGAAGAGATGTAAAATTTAATATCCAGTTTCAAAACCCTAGTAGGTCTACATTGTTGGGAAAACATACAGCACTCACATAGCAAGGACAGGAGGAGAAAGGGCTAAGGAAAACTACTTTGTTGCTGTCCCTTACAAGTCTTTTCAGATTTTAGTTATGCCTACTAACATCTTTATGATGAGTAAGGGCAAACACTGGAATGGACTTCCTAGAGAGGTGGTTGATGCCCCATGTCTGTTCAAGAGACATTTGGACAATGCCCTCAGTAATATGTTTTAACTTTAGTTCAGTTCTGGAGTGACCAAGCAGTTGAACTACAGGATCTCTACAGAAAGATTTTTATATGGAAAATGATTTAATCTTGCCTGCAATAGTTTTATAAAACTACAAGCAATTCAGTATTTTCTTGCATAACAAAATGGTTCAAGGATAGAGAAGTGCTGTATCTTCTGTTCACAGCTTAGTATGTCACAGAACAGAACTTTTTAAGTTCGCAGAACACCTTGTGTACACAAATGTACCTTGTATCCAAGCATGTCTTGGCATAACTGAAATTAAAAACCATCACAAATTAAAACAATCTCACACAGAAATAACAAAAATTACAGTTAAATGGAATATTTTTTTGTTTTGTTTTTACACAGAACAATTTTTCCACCTTTTGTATCTGTTTTGTAGTTCAACAGAGTCCTACAAAACACCTTCAAGGAATTAGCTGAGAAAATAAACATCTTAATAAGTTGGTGAAACAATCACTAAACCATCAGCTGACAGATACTGTATGACTTTATTACTGCTTTTCCTCACGTTCCACTCCAATTGAACTCTCATCTGTCCTAAGGCAAGTATTCTCTTCTTTGCCCACTTCCCTCAAAAAAATAAATATTACAAAGCTTATTTTCCTTTTTTATGTTAATATCTTGTTTTGCCAGAGATCATTATTATCTCCCCTTTAATAATACTTAAACCATTAACAAAACTAATTTCATTTAACAGCATATGGGAAACAATTATGCAAACTCCATGAAATGATGCGCACCCAAAAGATTGCTTTTTCTTTTCCTAATACGGTACCATCTCAATCTCATCAACTGATATAAGTGAATTATATTAAGAGCAACTCATAGCAAAAATTTTAAATTTCCCAGTAAGCTTAAATATTTTTATGATGGAAAAAAGATTGTGAAAAGTCATGAAGTTAAATTACTGAGGAAGCACAAAGTTGCCTAGAATGTACTCAATGCACTTATGAGCAAAAGTTTTCATGTTCATGCTATATTTTTCTAACTCAACCAGTTCTTTATTTCCTTACTTTTCCAAAGAACCTTTTATGTGTAAGCATTGCAATGCAAAAATACATATCATATGTCAGAACACCATTGGAAATGCAATAATTATCAATTAGCTATTCAATACAGATTTTCAAAAATAAGTGAAATTAAGAAATTTAAGAAATATGCTTAGTACTTCTTCCTTCTCAGACAGTGTAAACAGCTAAAGCATCTATCTTCACTCATTAATTAAATAAATTATTTTTTCCCTCCACTGCACTCTTCCAGCCAAGGAATAACAGTATACTCTTGCTAGTCTGTAACACACTGCTAACTTCTTATCACCAACAAAATTAGAAAAAGCTGTGGATAAGTAAGAATAACTTAAAACAAAATTTCTCATGTCAAAAGTTTCTGACAAGCTTAAAAAGATAGAAAATATGTCTGTTTTTTTCCTTGCTTAAATGAGGGAAGAAAAAGGAGCAAAAATACCCAAGGAAGAATAAAGAAACGTACTTAATTTTTTAAGAACATCCTTTTTATCCTCTGTTTTTTCATGGACTGGCTCTTCTGCAACTTTAGTTTCTTGTTTGGGTAGAAGATTGTTCAGATAGTTCACAGCATTCAAGAGAGTCTCGGTATGCAAATGAACATCAAGAGATGAAAAGTTTACCTGAAAGAATAAATTATGTTTATCCAACGTACTCCTGTCCACAAAACATTTTAAAAAGGATATCATACCTTTATTTTCTGTAGAACGTTCTGATAGGCAGTCTTCAATTCCGGTCCATTAATATCAGCCTATTTCACCAAACATACAGATAAACAGGTGAAATAAGCAGGAGAGGTTTTCAAATTTCAATTTACAATTCATGATATTCAAGTAAATCTGTTTAGGGACTAGAATGATTTACACATACAACACTCAATATATTAAGAAATGACAAAGTAAGGAAAAAACATCAGAAATACTGTAGTTTGAGATTTATTTATGATTCAAGAAAAAAGTCTGCTGTTTTCCCACCTTTATGTATTCCAGAGTGAGAAGATCATCTTCTACATTATCCAAAGTAGTAACTAAGTAAACTGGTTTGTCATTGTCATCTTAAAAAAGAGAAAAACATGCATTACTTTTTTCCTAAAGAAAAGAGATTTATAAGTTACCGAACTATTTATGAAATTATTCTTTTCATTTTTTTCCCCTCTTACATTTAATTTAGCAAATGAATCTTCCTCAGTTGACAAAACCATGTCCTCTATGCTTTCTAAAGACACTTTCACAGTGATAGTTATTTATGAATCCTTTTTTTTTTTTTTTTTTAATCAGTATATAAACACTTACCCATATACTCTGGACACAGTAGGCAAATTTCATGCAGGAAAGCACTTGCAGTCATGTCAAATGTTCTTAATTTAAGTTCAGTGCCTAACCCTACAACCTCAAGCTGCAGCACTGGAGTCTCAGTATTGTCAGTAAGACGGCATAATTTTATTAAGACCTAAGAAAAATACATTAAAAAAATTAAGAAATTATCCACTTATTATCATATATTTACATACACTTTACTGATAGGCATATTGATCATTAAACTTTACATAGCAGATTATCTAAAAAAGAGTTCAACAAGGAGAACTGATATAATACAGTTTTTTGCTATTTTAAGAAAATCTTCAAATATGCATAGATGTAATACATGCAGTTTTCCTTTCCATATAACATTCTCTGCAAATAAGAAAAATTGGAACCAACCCTGACAATTTTAAACAATTAAGCCAATAAATGGAGAGATAGGCGATTCATGTTGGTATCACTTTCTTAGAAATTATGAAATGCTAGAAATGTTTCTAGAAGAGAAGAATGTGAAATACACATCTTAGACTAGCTCTTAAACAAAATCTTATTGTCATGCGAAAGATACTAATCTTCAATTTTTTAATATATATTTATAAATGTAGTGCATAAAACAACATGTTAGTTACGTTGAAGCTTTTCTGTAAAACTTACACTAAAATAGAATTTGTAAAATTAACTGACTTTTTAAGGTTTTCTTGTATAGCAGCAATAATATTGCCATAGCCAAGATGGTCTAAAGAAGCAATGTTTGTTGTAAGACCACAACTCTTTATTAGACCAATTGATACAGTCAGTTGTCTTGCATGACAAATGTCTTGCATTTAGATAAAATATTCCTTTTTCAAAACTGGACAGAGAGAATAATACATAAAACAAAACACATCATAGTAAATTTGTTATGTTTGAATATGAGTTCAACAGAAACTGAGAAAAATTAGAGGATAAAAATTGGGTGCTTGTGTGAGAGAAAACTTTAATTAGTCTTCCCTAGTGACCTCAGCAGCTCATGGAGAAAAAAGATGTCAAGAGATGTTAAAGTACCTCCAGAAAACTGTATAGAGAATAATACTACTTCCTACCACACCTTCCACTGGAAGAAAAGAAATTCAGTGACAAAATGAATTGGAAATTAAAGCAGTTAAGTCACAGAATCACAGAATGGCCAGGGTTGGAAGGGACCTCAAGGATCATGAACCTCCAACTCTCCTGCCACATGCAGGGCCACCAACCTCCCCATTTAATAATAGACCATGCTGCCCAGGGCCCCATCCAATCTGGCCTTGAACACTTCCAGGGACAGGGCATCCACAACCACTCTGGGCAGCCTGTTCCAGCACCTCACCACTCTCACTGTAAACAACTTCCCCCTGACATCCAACCTAAATCTTCCCTCCCTCAACTTAAAACCATTTCCCCTTGTCCTGCCAAGTCAAAGTCCAAGTCAAGACTGTGCAGGCAAAGATGAAGAAAACAAGACTGAGTGCTCCAGAATAGAAACAGGGAATCAATACTCCTTCAAACAGGAAAGCAGCAATAGAGGAAGAGCTACAGTTCAGGTGTGCTTTGGAGAGAATTATAACTTTACCTCTGCTACTTCAAACCTCAGCTGGAGTTCTGTCATATTTTTCAAAGATTCTTGTTTATTTAGTTTTTTTCTTCTTGTGCTGCTAGCTCGTTTGAGGGATCCAGACGGAGTTTCAAAAAATGGCACATCTTCCACAGGACTGCTTAGAGCATCATAAAATTCTTCTTCTGATTCTAAAGATTAATTGACAACAATTTTACATAAGCGTTTTAGATAACCACTATGATCTAGGATTCTTACGTTTGCACCTATAAATATTTAGATGTTTAAGTATGGGAAGACCACCTGCCTGTCACTTAGCAACCAACTAAGTCTGTTTCTATAATTGCCTCTGTTCCTGCCTCCACAACTTTTTACAACATGTACAGCTCCCAGTATATAATCCTCATAAATCAGCAGGTTTTGATCAACTCCTTTGACTTAAGGCTTTTTCCTTTCACCTAGACACCATAATTAATTTAAGACACCCATGGAACAAGTATCTTTCTTTTGAAAAAAATGAACAGAGGACATGGGGTGATAACTTCTACACTTTAAAAATCTCCTGTAGCCTGGAAGAAGATAGAAAAATACGATTCATTTAAAATGATCACACAGATGCATGCATAGTATAATATAAAAACCAAAGCTGATTCATTCAAACTGGTTATTACTTTATCAAATTAACTGTTGTAGTATTCACTCTCATCACATTGTAATTTTAAGAAGTGAGGCACATTATATTTGGGCATTTAAAAGAAATCCTACAAGAAATGTGAAGACATTTCTTATCTGTACAGACACTGTACAGAGACTGAATATAAAGTAATTACATCGCAGCAGAAACAATTTGCTTAGTTGATAATTTTACTAGTGTTTGCAAACAAGGGCCACTCCAAAAGTAATGCCTCCTATTCTACTTTATTAGACCATGATGTCAGAGCTGGATTCTGGTGGTACATCAGTAGAGGTTGAACTTTCCTGCCAATATCCTGCTACATCTTGTTGCTGTGCAAGAGACAGCAGCAGAAGGACAGCTGACAAAATGGCATCTGACATGGAATCACATATGAACTTAAAAACTTAATTTGAACAGTTTATTAAATCGGACTTTAAAATAGACTGTATTACCTGACTCTGCAAATGAATGAAGATCCAAAACAGGAAGCTGTGATAAATGTGGTGCGGAGAGCACAGGTGATATTGCAGCCTGAAATGAGAGACACCATAACATTTTTTGCATGAATTCCACATGTGTGCTATACATGCACATATGCTACTGTGTAGAAACCTTACAACTTAGAGAAATTAGTCTTGCTTTACAATGTAGTCTTACTTACAGTGCAATGGAACATGTTATTAATAATTAAAAGGATGGGAAAGAATAAGGACTAAAGGCACGATCAGTGGGTTTTACATATTAAATTGCTGCAGAAAGAATATATCTGAAAACAAAGAGAAGACATTCAAACATCACGTCTCACAGATCATAAAATAAATAAAAACAAGACACCATATGATAAGCCAAGAAAGATAAAACCTAGTAACTCAGAAGATTAGAGAATGAAACTCCAGAGATTAGTAAAAGACTAACTGCTTTTCATAAAAATCACACAATACTAGTGGAAGTAATAAGAAAAAAAGCTAGAGAAAACAGGACACCAGACAGAAGTTGTTTCCAAGTTTCTTCGTGTATTTGGAGAAGCAAATTATATCGGTATGAAATTGTTAGATGCAGTTGCCTACAACCTAGAGAAGTAACTGAAAATATGTGAAATGTCACTGTTTTGCTGCTGCATGGACAAACGGAAACAAGAACCTACTCTCTATTTCTGAAAAGAAAAAAAAAAATGTTAAAGAAGGTAATCAAGCAGTTTGCTCAAGATTTCACATAGAGACTCAGAAAGCAGAACCACTGGATTGAGTTCATTAAAAAACCACTCCTTTGCATGTTCCACATGCATGGACCTTGCATTGACTGTTAAAATAAGGAAGACGTTCATTGTCTGACACTCACTCTTAATTACCTTGAGCTCTTGATAGCACAGATGACAGTAGTACTGATACACAAGACCAGTCATACTTATTTAGTAGCTCTTACGGAAATGAAGTGCTGTGCCAAATAAACTCTTATCTTTGAAGGAACATTGTTTCCAACAGATTAGCAATGCTCCGTTTTTCATCTTACTCTTCACATTTTAACAGTCTTTCCAGTCTTTCCTCCTAGTCTTCAGCCTACACAATTTAGCCTTATTCAGTGTATTGTGAGTGGTACGTGCACTGAGTCTGGAAACTGTGTCTCATCTGTAAGACTTTGAATTTGTAAAGAGAGAATAGGTTGTAAGACTTAACTCTATGGTATCAAAATAATAGTCTTTTGCACCAAAGCAGAAAAACTTCAAAAGTGCAAAAAATATAGAAAGATCTGTTCAGAAGTGTTATCTGTTTTTGCACTGCAATAACAATTCCTCCACTATTTCAAAATGTAAAGGGCAAGTTTCACATCCCTTATTTTTTTTCAGTGATTAGTTGTACAAAACGGCAGGGATTATCATCGCTTTTGACTGAGGATACCAACAGCACATGAAGAATAAAACAGTAGGTCAGAACTAGCTAGAATATTCATGTTACCACTTAAAAGATTGCAGGAATTACAAAGCTCACTCTGCATACATTTTCAATAGGTATGCATGGCTAGTCATGTGCACGTACTGGTATTGAATATTATGCTAATATAAGCCAGAGAAACAACACCAGAAGTCACAGCAGTGGTCATCAGAAAAAAAAAAAGTAAAATAATTTGTATAATAAATAAAGACGGAAAGATAATTTTGAAATAACCTCCAAAAAAATATCCCTTGAAATAAACCATTATTCCTTTAGAATCAAGTACACAGAATATTAAATAGTAATAACAAGTAGTAGTTAAAAAAAAAAAAAATCACACATCATAGATAGCCCAGTTTTGACTTTGATATTGATATTTGTGTATGTTATGATAGGACTGCCTTAAAAATATATAAACATAGCCAGATCATGCAGATTAGAGTGATGATAAAAATTAGCAATTTTGAGTTCATTTTCTAATATTCTTAAAGACAGGCGGTATCAAAAGTTAAAGATACACTCTTGGTAGTCCTTTGACTCAAAAAAAACAAACAAAACCATAAAACACTGATTCCAAATGTTTTCACTAAAGGAAGGGAGTGAGGAATTAGGGACAGAATTCACTCCACTTTTCTAACCCTTACAAAAAACAAGACAGAACTGACCCTAACACAAGAGTGTCAACTGAATAAAGAAAAGCTGTGAAGGGCTGTGAAGTCAGCTAAGCTAAAGCAGTAAGAGATAAGACCTTCATTAAGCAAGCACTGTTCAGCCAACATTATCCACTGCTAGGTGTTACTTTTATTTTTGACTTAAAATTAAACTGCTGCTCAGTTCATATAATTTGTAGACTTTTAAAAATTACAAAGTTTTAGCTATTTCTTTCTCTAAACAAAACAGCTGAACCCAAAGTCTGTAATATTACCGTACATCTGTAAGTTTGAAGGTAAAATTGAACTAATACTCAACTAAAGTAAGCACATGCATTCAAGAAATATCAAGTAATTACCAGAGCAGTAAAAGAACTACTTTGTTGTACATTTTTTGCAACAAAATAGCAACTTGACAGTTATCCAATAACTACTGTCTAAAGATCATAATAAACACATACTAGATAAGAAAAATTTCTATAACTTCATAGAATTGGTTATGACTTTCAAGAGGTGCAAAATAAATACTTGATCTCCTTTTCATTCTGCTCATTTGATAAATGTACAAACTTATTTTTCCGGTTAATATCAATGAAATAATTTTTAAAAGCCTTACCTCAGTTATTTTTGGAGGAGAGCTGGTAGCAGGAGTACTTTCTGCTTTAGGAATGCTATCAATTAGCTCCAAGATATTTGTCAATTTTTGGTCTGATATTTGGACGGAAAGTAAAGGCAGCTGTCCAGACAACTTGAACCTGTTAGACAATTAATCATTGATAACTGAAAAACATTTCATTGAAATTTCATATTTATTTTCTTGTGAAATATACTGCATGACTTCCTTAGCCAGTCTATTCCAATGCATTACCACACTGAGAAGAAACTTTTCCTAACATGTAATCCGTACCTCCCATGGCACAACTTGATGTCATTACTCTCATCCTGTCACTAGTAGCTGGTGGTACGGTAGTAGAGGCTGAACTTTCCTGCCAATATTCTGAGACATTTTGTTGCCATGAGACAGATGGCAGCAGAGGGCAGCCAGACAAAACAGCATCTGACATGGAAGTGCATATAAAACAGAGGTGTGCATTTGAAGTCTTCCATGTGGAAAAAATGGCATACACTACTGTCTAAAGATCATAATAAACACATACTAGATAAGAAAAATTTCTATAACTTCATAGAATTGGTTATGACTTTCAAGAGGTGCAAAATAAATACTTGATCTCCATTTCATTCTGCTCATTTGATAAATGTACAAATTCATCAGCACTTGTCGAACATTAATGGAGACCAAAGAGTGGATGTGAGCACAGAGAAAGCTGGATGGCATGGGCAATGTTTTCTGAGCAACGATGCTCTCATAGAAGCTGTGAAACAGTGGGTCCTTCCACTGATGCAGATGTTTATGAGAGCAGTATTATGCAAGCTCTTGTTTGTAGATTGTGAAAATGCATAATGAAAAAAGTCTATTGAAAAACAGAGTTACATATCTAAAAATCTGCTCTAATAGTATTACTGTGCTCGTTGTATCTGTCGTAGTTTCCATGGAAAGAAATAGGAAGTGTTATTTTTAGAGCAATCAACATAGTACTAATATGTTCGAATAGTGAGAGTTAAAAATCAACCAAAAATAAAACATATAATTAAATGTAAAAGCTTATCATGCAACCATAATAAGATATACAGATGGTAATCTGAGTTCACTATTTCTTTTTTAAATGAAGCATTTCTAGATCTTCAGGAAAGAAGCAGCATCAGTGAAGCTCTTAAAGAAGAGAAAATTTCACAACTGGGTAAAAAGCTGCTGCCCTAGTCATTCCAGGACTAAGTGGGTAGGTAGGTGACCTTAGACTATCGTAACATAATCTACAGAATCCATCTGGAAACTGAATTAAGCACAACATGAAAAAAAAAATTTAAAAAATCAGTTATTGTGAACTGGTATCGATATGCTAGACTGACTTTTTGTTTTTGTTGATGGTTAAGAAAGTAGTTATGGTCAGTAGCTCACTATGGTATACGCTCATTGCAGTTGCACACAAAATAGTCACTCAGAAAGAAGCACTGATTTCCAAAATACACCACTTCAACAGCAGAAGCAAATTTTTCAAGTTTCTAGATGCATGAAGAAACCACACGCTGTCATGTCAATGATCATATTATCATATGATATATGAGAGTATATATGATATATGAAGTACAGAAATAATATTCATTAAGGAAAAATTTTTCGGAATCATCTTTAACAGAGATAAGTAGCCAAAAGAAATATCTGCTAGTCATGACAGTTAGATAGGTGGTAATAGAATATGACTCTAAGAGCAGACACTTTGTAATCTACTTCATACCATTATAACTCAATTACAAACCTACATTAAAACAAAAGTTTGTTACATGACCACAGAAATGATAACTCAAGCTTGCCTTCTATCCTTTTTATTTCCCTTACTGTACCTTCTCCATCAAGCAGAGAAAAGGTATAGAGGGAAAGAATAAGTTATTTTATCATTTCAAGCATCAAATTTCAGAAACTAGCCTCTCAGCTTTCCAGGAGATGGCACCATAGTACCATAAAAATCAATGCTCTGTTCACAACACACAGTCACAATACACTTTCAAAGTAGATCATTTTTAATATTTTTTTTTCTGAGTAAACAAATCCTAAATTCTTCAGATTCCTCTTATTTCATTGTTTGCCTCTTCACTTTGCTTAAAAAAATTCAAAACTACTACAACAGTCTATTTCTATGCCATTTAGTGCCTAACTAAAACTGAATTTCTAACAGATATCAGAATGAAGTGAGCAAAAGCTAGTTTGATGTAGCAGAAGGTAGTGATTCTTATTAATGACTGAAAAAAACAAATCATCTTGAAATTCACTGTGTTGGTTCATGACTCTGTCAAAAATGATTTTCAGCATTAGTGAAATACTCCGTCCAAAAGAAAAATTTAATCTTTGCCCCTTTGACTCAGTGGTCTTAGATACCAAGTTTTTAACCTGCATCTTCTGAAATAACTTAAGGAACTAATTTTTTTTCTCTTTTTTTTTTCCTAAATAATCCTATGTACACAGTCAATACATTAAGAAAACTTTTCTAGAGAACTGATCTCCAGCAGATTATCAAACTTAACAGATATTCTAAATGAAAATAAAGGAATATGAGAGCATTTTACTTTTCTAACTGTTTTGTGATGTTTATAAGAGAGTTAAAATTTTCTGCCCCTAAGTATTTCCCATTAGGATTGAAATGTGGCTATCAGGAAGACAGACTGAATTAGAACAAGCGTTAGTATATTTAATAAAATATCTGTTGTATAATTATATAACATTCTACCTCATCTATATCTGGCAACCTTGTAGATCTCTACTTTTCTCAATGAAGGTAAAGTTTATTTTCTTTTATTCCCTCTTAAAAATTTAAATTACTATAAAATTTGAAAATAGAAAAAAGACTTACTTGGGCATTCTTGCATCAGTGACAACCATAGCTCTACCAAATTCCACATTGACATCCAAAGGCTGCAAGATATGTTGAGATGAGTATTTCAGCTTGCGAGCCTCTTGCCAGTTCTCATCTAGAAGAGCAGAGAAATCTTGTGATTTAAACATTCCAATGTATTTCTTCTCACTACAAGTTTTACAGATTTAAGGATCTAATATTAATATATATTGTTAAACATTCATGTTATATAGCCTCTTTTACATCTCTTCAACATATGTATATTAGAAAGGATGAGGACTTCAGACACCCAAAAGTACTTAATACTATCCATTATTCACATCAAGACACCTACCCAAACAATGGTACTTCTAAGGGCTTACTTCTTAACATACATTGTACTCAAAGCTCAGGCTTTAGATTCCTCTCTGGATCCAGAGGGCTAAGAATTAAATGCTTTAGACTTCTCTGGTTCTGACTCATTCTACATTGTTAGTTTCCAAACTACTAATGGAAGGCTCCTTCAGTAAAGGACTCTGATCCTTTCTTTACCCTCACACAATGATCAAAACTACAACTACTCATGGTTTCTTCTTTTAATTTAGAGGGAAGCAAGGAAAAGGCACTGAAGAAAAATACCACAAATGAATTAATTAAACTGTTGGAATAAGAGCAAAAGTACATATTTATTATGCACGAAAACAAATCACAGAAACCACCTGTCATAAAGCCTGGGCTTATCACAGAATTTCAGGGGTTGGAAGGGACCTCCAGAGATCATCGAGTCCAACCCCCCTGCCAAAGCAGGTTCCCTATACCAGGTCACACAAGTAAGTGTCCAGGCAGGTCTCGAATATCTCCACAACCTCCCTGGGCAGCCTGTTCCAGTGCTCCATCACCCTCACCGTAAAGAAGTTCTTGCGCACATTTGTGCGGAACTTCCTATGCTCCAGTTTCTGGTCATTTCCCCTTGCTGTCTCCACACACTGCAGAAAAGAGTCTGGCGTCGCCACTCTGCCCGCCATATCTTAGGTATTTATAGACCTAGATCAGGTCCCCTCTCAGTCTTCTTTTCTCAAGGCTAAACAGACCCAGTTCACTCAGCCTTTCTTCATAGGGGGGATGTTCCAGGCCCTTCACCATCTTTGTGGCTCTCTGCTGGACTCTTTCCAAGAGATCCCTGTCTTTTTTGTACTGGGGAGCCCAGAACTGGACACAGTACTCCAGATGAGGCCTTACCAGGGCAGAGTAGAGGGGGAGGATCACCTTTCTCGACCTGCAGGTCATGCTTTCCATAATGCACCCCAGAATGCCATTGGCCTTTTTGGCCACAGGGGCACGCTGCTGGCTCATGGCCAATTTGTTGTCCACCAGGACACCCAGGTCCCTCTCTGCAGAGTCCTCTCCAGCAGGTCATCTCCCAGCCTGCACTGGTGCATGCAATTATTCCTCCCTAGATGCAAGACTGTACGCTTGCTTTTGTTAAACCTCATTTGGTTTATTACTGCCCAGCTCTCCTGCCTGTCCAGATCTCGCTGAATGGCAGCACAGCCTTCAGGTATGTCAGCCAATCCTCCCAACTTCGTATCATAGCAAACTTGCTAAGGGTGGCCATTATCCCCTCATCAAGGTCATTGATGAAAATGTTGAACAAGACCGGACCCAGCACCAACGCCTGAGGAACACCGCTGGTTACAGGTCTCCAACCGGACACTGCACTGCCAACGACAACCCTCTGTGCTCTGTCAGTCAGCCAGTTTTCAACCCACCTCGTTGTCCACTCATCTATCCCACTCTTCCTCAGCTTTTTTAATAAGGATGTCGTGGGAGACAGTATCAAACGCCTTGCTGAAATCAAGGTAGACTACATCCACTGCTCAGTAAGAAGCCTTGGAGTATTTAAAAAATAGGGGGGTTAGTATAAGGTTCAATAATTTAGTGCTAGGTTAGCTAGGTTAAAATCTAAAACCTAGAAGTCATAACATTTTCTCAGGACATGAGTTTAAAAGTTTGAAATTTAGAAGAAGCATATCCCAAAGACTTTTCATTGCTTTAGTTGGAAATACAAAAAGGCATATCAACCACAGTCAAGGAAGATTTACCTTTATGAATACTTACCATGTTTGCTGTAGAGTAGTTGTATACTGGTGAGCTGGATATCAAAACTGTCATAAGCTCTTGACATTATGTCTTCAATACTGCTTTGTCCCACCTTAAGTCCTGATATATCAGAACGACTTTTGCTTTCCATCTTAAAAATAGCCACAGAAAGAAGAAATCATTATCAAAATATTCAAAACTCTAGTTCTAGAAATACTTGATCCTACCACAATAAAAGATTAAATTTCAGTTCTTATTATATGAGCGCAGTATTAAAAATATCACAGGAAATAAAAAAAAGAAAAATATTAACATCATTTCCTCATCAAGGAAAGAAAGAAAATTAAACTCATGAAGTTCCATATCATATTTTGTATGGAAGGAATTTAATTTCCTTTAATACATAAATTGTTTCTCAGAGCATTAGATGTCAAACACTTTATAATCAGTAGAATAACTGTTCATTTTTCTGAATGTAAAATATTATTGTTTTTCTGTGATAATTAATCTTGTTTTAAAATCCTATTCAGTTTAATCATGGCTTCATCCTGTTAAATATGAGTTAAATTCAAGGTAAAACAGAAAAGAGGCATTAAGCCATTGATACAAAATGTTTAGTGTCTTAACTTTAATGTCAGAAAATATCCCTTTGACACCACTTTGGGATGGCTACACCTCTCTGGTATCTTACATTTCTATGTGCCCTTTCTGATACTATCTTCAATGACATGTACCTGTCATCATCCTTAAAATGTTGAATAACTTTTGCATTGATATCTCTTTGTGAGATCTGGATAGTGCTCAAGGTAAGATCTGTAAGAGTGAAATTCATTTAAATATCAGTGTCTAAGAAAGTTTTTTCATTTTCAGTGCTACTGAACTATGACTACTTTTACGGTAAAAGTTGTGGATTGAACATTCAGAATTATCACATTAATTTTGCCCCAGTAATCTTGTTTAAGTATAGGTACACCTATGCACTGAGGTACAGTTTTAGTTTCATGAGATATTTTGCCTGACAGGCCTTGACTGCATAAGCAAGGGAAGCAAACTTATTAATACCCATCCAACAAACATTCTACATCTTACTTAAGCATTTATCACTCCAAGTGAATACAGGATTACTAACCCTAATACAGTACTTTATTTTAGACAGAGTTTTCATTGTGTTCTCTGTCTGCCATCCTTTTTAGAAAACGTTCAGACATGTTTACTGCAGTCTCATTTTGAAACATTCCATCTACCAATGTGAGAATAATTTCCTATGGGTGGAGCAGAGAAAGATGGGCTGTTCTATTAAACTCCACACACCATTCAGTCTAAGAGGATGTCTCAAGCACCCAATTCATATATTCACCCAATTAATGAATGCCATAAAGTGTCTATTAATGATTAGAATCCAGAAGAGCTTCCATATCACTTGGTAGAATCACCAGTTACTGAAATAAGTTAACTGGTTGCAAACACGAGCTATTTTTAATATCTACAAAGCACTAATTCCAATTTCTAAAACACCTGAAGTAGTCTAACAAAAATCACCATGTTCACAAAGTCATCCTGTTGCAAAGACAAAGAAGTTTGCTTCACTTTAGGAAGATTTGAAGCTCTGGAACAAAATTAAAAAAAAAAAAGAAAGCAATCTAAATAAATATTAAGTAGCAGAATCATACTTGTCCAGACTAGAATGAAAAACAAATAAAATTACCTATATTACATGCAAAAGAGTTTTATTCTGGAAAAACACTATTCAACCACTGAGTAAGAAGACTGAAAATAATATACAGAAGCAGCGTCTTCCATGATTTTAAAGTATCATTTTGAATACTTTCTCTTGCATATTTCTCTTGCATAAAGCATCTCAAATATACTTCATCTCCAATTTTAATCAAGTTAGTTTAGAAATTGCCAGTGTGTTTATACCAGTATGTGTGCACTTATTTTAAAAGGAAAACTCAACTATAAAAAGGAAATTGATAACAGAAATGATAGTTACATTAATAATAAAACATTTAATCATGTAAGTAAAGTGTTTGCTACTTAATAGAATAAGATTAAAAAAATGCCAGACTTTTTCTACGTAGTAGTTCAAAAACATAAACAGTGGTTTCATTCCAGGGGAGGAGTATTTTCACAGAATTGTTGAGGCTCCAGAGGACTCCCAGAGATGATATTTCCAACCCTTCTGTTCAAGTAGAGCCACAAAAAGCAGGCAACCCGGAAGATTTTTAGCAGTTGTTGTGGATTGAAAAAATCTATTCCAAGGAGTTCAATAATTTGTCTTGACTAGAAAGCAGTTTTAAATAAATATCAAATACATAACTGGAAGAGGAACATTTACTTAGTCAGTAGAATAAAATACAAATTCAAGAAACAGAAGTCACAGAAAAATCAAACATCTTTGGTAAATTACTTCATTAGCTAAATACATACCTTAAGACTACCAAGATCCAAAAGAAGTAGATTAGAAGTACAGTCATAGAATCCCTTTTGTGGAACAATGATGTATGAAGCCATGAGGTTAATTTTGAGATCAAGAACTTTCTGGGTCTCAATAACATACAACAACCCTAAAAAATAGTACACTTAGTTAATACAAACAAATTAATTAATCCAAAAGCTGTGGAACTAGAAGAAGCTATGAAAGAAATTCAAGCTTAACTTTAATAGAGCTGGGAAAACTATACAACTTTCTTTTTTTCCAGTTAGAACCACTCGTGAAATAAATCTACCATCTGCAAGCAAAGTGTGCATGCACATTCTACCCACCTGTATTCTCTATACAAATCTTTTCATCAAACCACTTCTTTCTGCATGAAGAAAGATTTTTTAGTGTCCCTTCATCTATCATACTGCTACAGCCATCTAATTGACAAGTTTAATTACAGATATTGAAGCTCTTCAAATTTTTTCAGGGTCAACAATTATAAGCAACTTTCTAAGATGTACCAAGTATTTGACATGGTGATGGTAAAAAATGCTAACACACAAGCAGAAACTGCAACATGATGTATGCAATTCTGATGAAACTTCATAATGAGCACAGATTAGACAAGAGCTGGAAAGCATACTGCAACTCAACAGCTGCTGAAACAAACCCACTGTGCTCTGTAGATTCAGAAATTAAATCATTCCAGAAGGTCTAAATGAGAGTATCAAACTGGCCAAACTGCCAGCATTATTACTACTAAAATACTGAAGTTTACACCAATTCTGCTGACAAGCATATCCACATCCTGAAGAACAGCAAGTAAAAGGTCTTGCAAAAATTCCGTTCAAAAATGATGCAACTGTCAGAATATCTATGATAAAATTCTGTTTTCTCATCTGAAGAGGAACCAGTGATCTACTTGTGAGATTAGCATGGTTCCTTACAGCACAGTATTTTGCAGATTCATCTTCTTACTACTGCAGTTTTCTGAATTTCAGTCTAGATTTTACAAGCTATGCACAATATGTTCTTAGAAATTTCCTTTAACATTTTCATTTTAGAGTAGAATAAGATTTTGGACTACCATAAGCAAACAAAGACTCTTCTGAAGAGTCTTTGTTAGGGACACATCTCTGAAGTTATGCTATGCCTTTTATTACAAAAGCATAGCAGAATCAGAGAGTTCAGTGGTAACAAGTAGCCAAGCATATTGCATCTAAGCAAATTTCTATCAAAATAAACCCAGAAATGTCCTAGAACATCAACATATTCAGTGCTACTGGAGAAGTTTCTCTTAAGAAAGACAAGCATGATGATCCACCAACCGCAAGTTGGCTAATTAAGAACTGCTGTCACGCAATATTCAGTCAAAAAAGAAATAATGAATAGAGATAGAATTGATGCTAAAGTCATTCCTAACACTAAATAGATAAAAATGATTCCTGTTATATACACTGTGCTTGCTTGAGTTTTGTTTTTTTTTTTTTACAATTTATTATTACTCAATATTCATATTTTAAAAGGACATGATTTAAATATGAATATATTACACATTTAAAAGACACAAATTCATGCATTTTTTCCATTAAAATGAATTTTTATGTGAAAACTTTCCTAATGCACCTTCTCCATCGAGCTGTACATGCCTCTGATCTAAAGAGCTTAAGGTTCTTCTACTCAAACAAGTTTATTCCACATATCTCATTCAAAAGCTTAATACGGAGACGAGAACAGTGAATAAGACCTTCAGAAATCTAAAGTTAAGATGAAACTGAAACTATGGGAAGGCCTTTAATGCTGAGTAATTAAAAGACAAATTAATATAGTTTACTTGTCTTGATTTGAATTAATTGTAATCAACATTCATCTGAGAAAGAAGAAAGGATGTGGAAAAGCAACTACTCTAAAAGAACTTCAGTGTTTCTCTAGAGGACCAGTACCTCCATACTGGCTTTTTAACAGTATAACACAATTAAGGGTCTTTATACACTCAGATGGAGAAAACAGAAAAGCTAGAAGTTACAAACTTTTTTTCAAATTCTGCATGGTGTTCAGTGATAAAAATATTAAATATAACCTCAGAGTGTGGAGCATATTTTATAAAGAAAGTTGTAGAAGATATATACATAAAATTTTTCAATTCCTAGAGCAAATTCTTTGCAATGATATCAAAGATTTCCATCTATTCACATATTTTGTTGGAAATCTATGATGTGGGTGAAGGCACCTTCATATGGAAAGGTATATATATATGTATATATATATATATTCACATTAAAAAAAATTAATATTTGTCAATATCAAATCAGAACAGAATGCAGTACTTGCCTGTTGATGTTTTTTCACGAAACTCTTCAAGCTTCATCAGAGTTGCAGATGTCAGTTGCTCTAAATGCACATCTTTTGGGGGCCTGAAGAAATCCACTAAGCTGTTTATTGTTCTCTGTTAAAATAATACAACAATACATTGAAAATTGTCTATTTGAAAAGATTTTTCAAGATATATAGCTTATTTAAGTATTTACTTACTGCATCGTATATAATTTCCAGTGGCTGTGATTCTATTCTAAGCCTCTGATCTGCCCCCTCATCCAAAGGATTAGTCTCAAACATTATGCTTAAGAGTGAGGTACTATTGTCTGAATAGACTGTTCGAGAAGACAGAAGACAGGGTGTACAGTTTTCTTGGGACATGCCTGTAACTTCAAGTGAAGTTATTTTTGTTTCAAATCTGGAAGAAAAAAAAAAAAAGGTAGGTCCAATTAGATAAGAGTTGAATGAATGAGCTAAAAGGTAAAAAAAAAAAAAAAAAAAAAAAAATGACCAGAACAAAAAGAACAACAAATTAAACAGCTTTACCTAACCTCAGATATAAATAGTTTAATCTAAGGATACAGCATACATACCTATCTGATATCTTTTCCTCATTTCACTATCTTATGCATCTATTAAACATCTGTGAGTAAATAAGAAATGAGATCCAAAAATACATCTCATATATTCTTCATGAAGAGGAGTGTCAGGGCAGGAAAGATAGATGCAAATGGAAATTCAAGTAGAATTAAAAATTAGATGGCATGCATTTAAACTTAAGAAACAGATCTAGATGAAGGAGGGAAGGGTTTTAGTACAGAGAAATAAAAGAAAACCAACAAGATTAAAGGCTTCATTACTCATGGATCATCTGAAGAAGTACTTTTTAGATTTGGGATTTTTTTTTTTCCAGTCACTCTGTCCACCTCTCTTATAGCTCTTCGATTGTTTGAAAAGTCATCTTCATCAAAGAGAAATGTTTGGAAGCATTCAAGGACCTTAACATCCTTTTTTATGATGGTATTACAGAAACCAGTATGCAATACTCAAGGTGAGTCTGCACCAACACTAAATGTATCAGGAGAATCACCTTTTCTGACCGGTTGGCTATGCTGTATGTAATATTTCCTAAAATACAATTTGCCCTGCTAGCTGCCAGGGA
This sequence comes from Phasianus colchicus, assembly GCF_987193195.1. Taxonomy (NCBI): domain Eukaryota; kingdom Metazoa; phylum Chordata; class Aves; order Galliformes; family Phasianidae; genus Phasianus; species Phasianus colchicus. Next base: position 54,307,856 of record NC_143476.1, read on the forward strand.
ACGCTGCTGGCTCAGCACTGAGCTCGCTCTCAACAGCATTTCCAGACCCCTTTCTGAAAGGACTGTTCTCCAGTGTCTCATCTTCCAATCTCCATGGCATTACTCCATCCCAGGTACATCACAGGCATTTTCCTGAGTTGAACTTCATGCCATTGCTGATTGCCAAGTGTCTCAGTCTATCTAGCTCCTTCTGCAAGCCTCTCCTCCCTTCAGGAAGTCAAGAGCACCTCTCAGATCAGTATCATCAGCAGACTTGCCAAGGACGCACTCCAGTCCATTCTGATCACTGTTAAAAACATTAAAAGACTGACCCTAGAATTGAGCACTAAGGAACAACACTGGTTACTGTAAACCAGCTAGATGTAGCCCCATTTACTACAACTCTAAGCTCTACATAAGGCAGATCATCACACAGTGGAGTATAAATGTTTATCTTACAGTTGGATAATCTGTCAAGAAGAATGCTGTGAGGGACAATATCAAAGGCCTAACTGAAATCCAGAAAGCATACATCCACTCCCTTCCCTTCATCCACCAAGTAGGTGACCCTAGAGAAGATAAAATTAGCAAGGCAGTATGCCTCCACATAAGCAATTCTAACTTTGTTCAGATTAAGTTTCAAAAGGAGCAAGTGAGATATTTATCAAAGAAAGAAAAAGTAATAGGACTGCTTGTATATAACAACAATGGACTGGAAAATAAAGATGAAAATCTGTATTGGTACAAGTTCTGAAGATACAGAAGTTAATTCTGAAAAACAAAACTATTCATTTTGTCCACTGTTTGCAGGATGATGCTGGTCCCCAGCTGCACAAGTGAAAAAGAGAAATAAAAAAAAAGTTATAGAGCTTAAAATGCCTACTAGCCATCATCAGCACTGCACAAGAAATAAAACTAGCTTGATAGAGAAAGCTTACCTTATTGCTTGTGCACCGGGTCGTTGCGTAAATACTGTACTCAATTCATTTAAAGAAAATTTTACCAACTCGGGAGTTTGGCTGTTTTCTCTTATTGATGCTGACATGCTTTTTAAATTTACAGACAACTTCATGGCTTCATACTAGATGAGCGGAAAAAGCAATAAATTATAACAGTGAATTATCAAATACACATATACATTTCAGTACAGTTTATGGAGAGCTGAACACCCAAAATAACATCCTAAACTACTTTTCCAATGCTATAAACAGCCTGCACAACTACAGTACAAAAGTAATTCCCAAACTCGCTATGTAAGTAATTCCCAAGTCGCTATGAAGATGCAAGGGTAGAATAAACGTAGACAGACTATGCTTGCAAATCTATGACTTCAGTGCAGATGCCTGTAATACATTTTGAAAAAAAGGGCTTTTGACAAAGCTGGAAGGCAGTCTACTGTATTGTGCAAGGTATCTAACATGAAGATGGCTTAAGACTACTTTGAATGGTTAAAAGATGTTGTTCTTCTCTACTACGTTTCTTCCATCATCTCACACATTATCTACTCATCTACTCCATCTACCCTCACTAATGTTTAAGAGTCCACTGAAGTAGTCCACTTCCCTTAAAAGTTTCTGAATATTTTAAGAAAATATACGAAATATTTTGTAATTTGAACAATATGCTACTTAAGTGAGTTAATACTACTTTAATTAGACAATATTTCATTTGGAACTTTTCCAGAATATTCAAAGTAACCATTTCAACCACTCTCTTAAAATAAAGGGTGTTCTGTTCTATGCAAAGGTAACAGTAATAAAATTTAAAAGCAACACGACATTACTCAAATACTTGTAATTTTAAAAGCAATTCTCAACAACTTTTAGATTTTGGCTTCTAGTATAAAATTACTAATTGTTTTATGACATAATAATTTGCGACTTACTGATTTTGGAAGTGTTGGGTCCACAGCTGTTTCACTATATCCAATTGCTGCATAAAGTTTAGCTTTCTCTTCACTCGTCATAAGACCTTCAAGACCTGTTGCATTGTAATAGGTTAAGCACAATATAAGTATCTTTAACATGTAAATACTGTTATGCGGTACCCAGTCCATGGCAGTATTGGAACTAGATGATTTTTTGGTCCCTATCAACCTAGGCCATTCTAAGATACACTTTTGAGTAAAAAGCATTAAAAGAAAAAAAAAAGAAAAAAAAAAAAAAGGCTCAAAGTCTTAAATTTTAAAAACATCGTGCTTTAAAACAAGGTTATACATTTATTCTCAACTACTTTATTTCCTAGCTTGCTAACAATGAAAACATGTTTTTTGGCATAAATTCTGTGCTCTAGAACATTTACTAGATGCCTTCATATTTTAGTCAGTCATACTATAAAGCACTGCATGAAATAGCAAGATTACAAAAATAATGGAAGTAAAATTGCTTACATTCCATTAACTGATACTGTTTTCCTAGCAATTTTTTCAAATCCCCACACACACTACACTGTGCAGACAACTGCTAAAACTGGGAAAGAAAGCAGAAATAAAGGACAGTTCAGGAAGTCCTACAGAAAGAATTTTAAGATACTTCTAGAACATGCATTTAACAATTACATCAGAAGAAAAAAAAAGTCTAAGGGAAAATGTAAATGCCAAATGTTAAAAAAAAATCTGAAATTTCGTTTTTGAGGGCCTCTTATTCTAATAACTAAGTCTCAATAATAGGAAAAAACATCAATAAATGAACATACTTGAAGCCTTTACTTCTTGTTTTTGTTCATCCTTATCTTCACGTGACCAGCCCCATATCCAACTAAACCAGCCACCAGAATTTTCATCATCTTGTTTTGTTCCTGGTTTGTATATTTTGCATCCAGATTTAGTGGCCTGAAATGAACAAATACATAGTAATTATCTTCATGCTTCTTTCTTCTCACTTGGATAACAATCAACTACTTTTATCAACAAACAGAATAAGCAAAATTTAACCAGTTTTAAGACAAAAAAGGTTTTTTATGTAGATTTTCCAGCTAGCTCTCACTCCTCACCGCCTCACTCCCTCCTCCAAAGGAGAAAAAAAAAAAAAAAAAAAAAAACCACGAAGAGCCACTCCACAACTTTACAAACATAGAAACTACTAAAAGAGTCATTAAAAATACACACGTTAACTATGAAGTGACCAGCACAGGCCACATTTTAACTCATCCTTTTTTTTTTTTTTTTTTTTTAATTTCAAGAAAGATGTAAAAAAAAGTCCAATGTTATTAGAGTAATAAGATATTTACTTTGAGGAATATAGAAAATCATTTCTGGATCATAGAGTTACAACAGTAGATCTTTCTTTATTCTAGTTCCATTATTTCAACAGCTAGGACACATACCATGAGATGCCAATCATGATTTCAACACTGGGTTCTCAGAGAAAGTGAAACCTATATCCAGACTTGACTACATAAAGTTTGGCATAAGTGATGGTAAATGCACATCAAGCAACATAAACAATAGAGGAGTTCTCAAACCTGTAGCAGACCACATAAACCAAGTATTTTCAGAACTGATACAATTGTAGAAGACATTAAAGTCAAAGCTTATCTTGGATTTAAGATACTTTAGTGAATATGATACCCAGAGTAACAGATAAATGATGCAGAATGTCAGCTAAAGAACACACATTCTCAAGAACTTTAAAAAATCATCTAATGTTCTTTTTATAAATGATGTCAAATTATCAAGCAGTTGTAGAAAGCAAGTGATTTATTGAACAAAATGGACAGAGCTTTAAAATAGAGCTGTCAAACCTCCAAGATAAGAGGTTTGTAAGACACTAAGAATTATGAGTCAGAGGACAACTGCCATTCTTGACATGTCTGAAGCTGCAGCTGGCACTACAGACGAAGGAAAGAATGGCTATAAGCAGAATCAAGAAAAACCGTAATTGTGCAAAGATATAAAAAAAAATTTTGCATGATAGAAAATTTATTCTTTCTGAAGAAATCCTGCTGCGCTTTTTCCTTCGCTTCATTTGCAGAGGTCTAGAAGTCAGTGCAGTCTACAGAAGGATTACTTTGCAAGGTACATTTTCTGATTAAAAGAAGGTACATTTTCTCATTAAAAGAAAGGGAGAGAAAGAGTGTCAGCATCTATTCTGAGTTCAGGGAATCACTTATAAATTTTCTCCAGAGTGAAGGGATAAAAGTTGCTCAAGCTATCTGATACTAGCAGTCGATGCTTGGCTTACTGAAGTTGAGTTTTGTCATGGAGGGCACAGTGATGAACATTAGAAAGTAAGTGAAGGTTTGAAATAGCAAGCTATTGCTACAAAGTTCCAAGAAGATCAGATGGTTCAAAAATTGTAACCTCCTGGGAGCTTGAGTTCAAAGTCAGAAAAAAAAGCAAGCCCTTGAAATTCAATTGAGATGTGTTGAGGAAAAGAAAGAAAGAAAAAAAATGAAACATGAAAGCTTAACAAATAATAGGATTTTTTTATCTAGCTTTACTCAGCCTACTCTTAAAGGATATTTCTTTAAGTTCCTTGTAGATTTAAAGCTACCTGTCAACAATACAAATCTAGTAGTAGACTATGCTCTTGCAATATCCTTTTTGGGACTGTTTTGTGAGGTACTGTTATTACCTGTTAATAATTACAGAAGGCTTCTGGCAGATCAACAGAGGTAGGACACAAGTTAGAATCATTGTAACCTGATATTTAGTACTTGGAAATTACTCCAGAAAGTTACTCATGCATTGCTCTAGATCATCGCTGAAGATTCCTTCCAACTGAACTATTCTATTTTGTCATTCAAGATACTTCTCCAACACTATCAAATGCACAGTTTAAGATGCAAAGAAATAAAAAGAAATTTTCTTGCAACCTTCACCTAAGCACTGCTGAAACTTGTCTTAAAACTAAGGACTGGAACGTGATCATTATAGGAGTGTAGTATGACATAACCTTCTGTAAGAATTGATTTCATACTTATTTTCTCCAGCACGACTATAAGTCAGAAGGGAAAAAGGAAGAACAAAGACTAGAAATTCTCCAGGATCTTCCTCATCTCACCAGAGCTGGGAGGAAAGAAATAAAAAGAAAACTAACTCCATGGCACAAGATTAAAATAAATAAATAAATAAATATTATTTAAAAAGACAAAATTAAATGAGAAATAAAACAAAAACTGCTAAGGAAAAGAACTCCAGCCAAACAACTGAAGAGGAGAAACATGAACATGTCTTCCTCTGTTAAAGTCTGAATAATGATTATTCATGCACCTAAATATAGATTTACGTACAAACAATTGTGAGGAAAAAGAAACAACACTTATAGATCCCTGTTCTGAGTTTTATTTTACCGATACATTATTACTGCTACAATTCCATTCACACTGTTCTTCAAGTACTCTACAAAACAAAAATTTCAAATGTCTCACTCAAGTACTGTGATAACAATTGACTGCAGTAAGCGAATTTTAATTAACAACCATTCTGAACTTCATGTTCTGTTTCTAATCACAATGATTATTAATGAAGAAAGATCCTTTTGCAGATTTCAGAAAAACTGCAGATTTCACTTTAGTCTTCTGGAATAACGCTCAGACACTATGTTGAGAACTAGGGAGTATACTAACATAGTTATACAAGTTTCTTACTTCTGAAATCACATTATTTTATTTCATTGTAACCATCTATTTAGGTTTTTTTTTTTTTGCATTTAGCTATATTCAAAATAACATTTCCAAATAGCAACAAAATGTGAACATACTAGATACATAGGTGTTGAGACTACATTAGTAGGGTACTAGGAGGGAAAAGAATAAAACTAATCAAGTTTAAACTTGAGTCTAAAAAAAAAAGCCTGAGAATTCTCAAGCATTGGACATAACCACTTTCAGCTTACCTTAAACTTTCATCACTTTACCAAATTTCACAGTAGATCTTCCGTAAAAATTGTGGGAATAAATTTCCCCCCATCAGTTATTCTAAAGAAACTATATATGAAACTAATTTCTGCTTAATTGGAGGCTGAAACTGTGCATTATAATAACAAATGTTAAACATAAGTAGAATAAAAGACTGTATGCAGCATAATTCAAACACCAGAACTAAAATGCACCTGCCTAATGTATACACACAATTTTATGTTTTTTTTATGTTCTTCGATGCAATTAAATGATGAAATTTTACCTCAACTTCTGCTTGTTGCCTTGCAAGTGTGATGTTAAAAATATCCAGAACATTTTCAAATTCCTGCAAGAGAGGAGAGAAATTACATTTGGACAGTTTGATTTGGTAAGATTTTATTGCTCACAGTCTTAAAGAAAGTGACAACAAACTACTCTTTCCAGAGAGCTCAAGTAATTTGTTCAAGTTCAAAAAGCAAAACGAACCTGGAGGAAAAAAAGCACATCAGTTTATGTTTTTCTTCAGTGCAACTAGTAATTTAAAATGACCTCATATGTTTATTAATACTACTCACAAAGAAAATTATTGATGAAGTTGCAAGTCAGGTTGCTGAAGTTATATTCCAAATCAGTGTTTACAAACACATAACACATTTACTTCAAAAAAAGATTAAAATGAAGCCATTAGCAGAAAATGGCTGACCTCCAAAGATTTTAAGATTTCTTCATTCGGTTTTTTTGATATTATCTTTGTTCTATACAACTCCTTGTAGTTCTTCACTTGATTCCTATGATGCCGAATATGTTCCCATGACCACATTTGGAGCTTACGTTGAACATTTACTTCAAGGATGCCGTAAATAACATATTTCCACCTAAGGACAAATGAAGGGTAGCTTACATTTCTATTGGCTTACTGAAAAGATGACTAAAGCTATGCAGACACCCACATATAACTAGTTGTGAAAGCGTGAAATCCATTCTTTAATACTACACTTTGGTTCAACAGATGATTAAATATGATTATCTTAAAAAAAATTGAAGCAAACAACATCAAAAAAAACCAGAGGACTTAGTTTTAGGAGGAAGTGAGTTCTAACATTCTTAAATAGGAAATTATATCTGGATTTATGTTTCAAATGAGTAAATAACTAACAAATTGTTTTCCAAGCATGAGGAGGCCTACCATATCTTGGCATTGTTGTGCAATGGAACATCAGGCCTGTACTTCCTATATGGCAAATTTCGAGTCATCATATCAATAGATTCAAGAAGTTCCATGACACTGAAGTACTAAAAGATCAAAAAAAAAAAAAAAAAGTCCAACTTGAGTGTTAACTGTTTTTCTGCAAACAATGTAAACCATTTCTATTTCATTAAACACAGAATAATCTGCAAAGAAACGCAACACTAAGAAACATCGTTTTATGTTTATTATAAAATTACATACTAACCTTTTCATTACCGTATATTATTTTAAATATATATATATATATATATATATATATACATACATACACACATACCTGTGGCTTATTGAATTCAACAGCTACGTCCTTTATATCTATATCTAGATCCATTTTTGGAGTTGAGAAATCAATGTCAGATCGAGGATTCATAAGAAGCTTGGCCTCAGCAGAAATTGGACGGAATACTGAAAAACACATGTTGATAAAAGGAAAAAAATTAAAAGGACATGAATTCTTTAAGATTCCCGTAAATAATACATAATACCTATCAGCTCAAGTTACACTAGGTTATTCCTTGTAAAATGCTTGACTTCAGAACATGAAAACTTGATCAATGCAACTAAAAATGCAGTATAAGCTATACTCAGTTTTCCAATTTCATTCTGATGATATGACCAATAAATCATTTTGGTTTAATGACTCAAGACTATACTTTAACACAGACTTGCCAAAATGTAACAGAAAGGACAACTCTGTTGTTTTTGTACGTGTGTGTGTGTGTGTGTGTGTGTGTGTGTGTGTTATGTTACTGATACACGAGACTCTTTGATAAGCTATACTCACGCTAATACATAAACATTCTACATTTCTAAATCAAAACCCACGTAACCATGAGAAAAAAATCAGTGTGGATGCTAAGTAAAGCAAAGCACATCACACATTAAAATTAACTCAAAAATAGATGTTATTCCTCAGTTTGGCAATATCATGCATTCACTAGAGCCTTCAGAGGCTGTTTGGTTCAGTCTTTCCATCTATTTCAGGAAAATGATCCAACAATATTACTTGAAATCATGTAGTTCATATCCTTATAAAATGAAATTCCCTTTACTATCAGAAATACTGACATATCATCTACATAAAAGGTATTCTAAATCCACTGACAAGTTCATAAGTATGGAAAACATCTTTGCAAAATGAAGCAATATTTACATCTATTTAACTTGGTTTCACTTTAAGCTCATTATTCTTTGTGAAGTTTAATTTTATTCTACATATTTTGTGGTAAATTTTGTGTTCATTGTCTTCCTGTATCCGGTTTGATATTTTTTTTTTCCCCTCCTTTCCATCTGCTGCGTTTACAGTTCAAATGGCAAAAGACAACTTTTTACTTACTACTTTCCTGTCAAGGTCTCAGCATAGAGTTCTTTTGCAACAGTCAGAATTTTCACATGCCACAGAACATTGGCATGATATAAAGCTTAAAATATCTGTGTTTCCGTGGGTACTGATGACATTTAAGAGTGCAAATCCCAAATCTTGGAATTTTGCATTTAATCCTTTTGAACTTCTGTATAATGATTAGATAACAGATGATATTTACATTTGCTTTCTTGTAAAGAGAGTTCAAGCTAGCAACTGAAAATTGTAGATTAGAAAACAGAATAAACTACTAAATAGTACTGTGGAGCAGATGATTTGTGACAGACCCAAAAAGCTTCCTCTTTCAGGCAAAGAAAAATCTGTAAATAAAATAATGCTGCCCTTTTTAACAGTCTTTACTGTGAACTATTTGCTCTACATAAGGCCATTTCAAAAGCCATTCTATTTTGTAAAGACTTATTAAATAAGCACATGCGAAATAAAAATGAAGTATGAAAAGTACACAACTGCCATGTTTGAATGGAACCGATGAGATGTATGTAAAGTAAGCAACAATGAAAGCAGTGCAACTTATGACAGAGTAACAGTAAAGAAAACAAAAAATTGATGATTGAGAGTTTTGTAAGTACTGTTTTCACCTTAACAACAACAACAAAAAAGTACATTTCCCATAAGGTAAGTTATCTCAAAACCACGAAGCAATCTCAAAACTATAAATTATTCAAGCCACTCTTGGTTAACATAACTTAGAAGATGCACACATTATTAATTCTTAAAATAAAGAATTATCAATGGATGTGAATGAGGATTGATGACACTGGATCAGAAAAACTCTTGAGTTTAATCAGAACCTTTTTAAGGGTACAAATACAGTAGAATATGCACACACAGTTCTTCCCACAAAAGAACACCACGCGCTTTGAATAAAAAAGCAGCAACCTCTGAGAAGTGCTAAAAATAAAACTGAACTATGCATATTATTTTATTTCAACCAGTAATATGTAACACTTCACACAGCACTTACCAAAATCATAACCATCTGGAATCACATTGCGGCAGGCAACTCCCTGTTTCAAGCTAAACTATAATGGAGTAAAAAGAAAAAAAAAAAAATAGTCACAATTCTATTACATTATAAACTTTTAAAAATAAAAGAGATTGACCGTTTGATGTATTTCAAATAATCCTTCCAAAAGACAATTCAAATTGAAATAAGCACCCATTTTTAAACATAACTAAATTGATATATTAGAGGACTATTGTTTTTATCTACTAAATCACTGAGCAGTGAAATGACCACCTATTGCGAATATTTTTCTAACCAACAACAGACATTCTTTTCCCCAAAGTTTCTCAGATGGCTGTTGGATTTCCATCATATAAAAAGCTTAAAGCTTAGTATTTTCCCTGATGCATCAATTACTATCAAGATATTTCTTGAAGATATTGGCATAAATGAGAGTAGAACAGAAAGGGAAACGTGCTCAGTTCTTCACAGTATGAACTACACTAGCAGACGCTTTAAGTTATTCTTTACTAACCAATGATTCTGTATAGCCATAATGATAGAACATCTCAGATTTCACATTCCAGTAAGCAAAAAGGTTATCCAGTCGTACAAGCTGAAAAAAACAACAGAATATTAATAAATCTAAAAATTTTAAATGTAATTTGTATTTCACAACTTCTGAATTAATAAGAATATTCAGATTGTTCACTGCACATTGCACATTTTTATATTTCAAAGTCTACACAGTTGTATCTTCTTACTATATAGAAGAAATTCAAATTCATAGCTAGTTTGTATTGCACTAGTTCTTTCTTTGGCATTTGGATTATACTGTACCTTATAGAACAACTTGGCAGATTCATCATGTAAACATGGATTCCAATTCTTATCTGAGGTCTGAAATGAAAAGTAATGATAGTTTTTCTGCCGTTTACTAAATACCAGCATTTTATCATCGCTGAAACAAACAAGTAGAACAAACAGAATGATCATCGTAATTAAACCCTCTGAAATTGGAGCGACACTATCTTCTGATTTTGGACTATCAAGCCGTGACTTTCTTAAATCAGAAACTTCATCAGACTTCCTTACTGAGAAAACACATATGTATATATGTAGTGATTGGCATGCTGCAAACAAGCCTTGCAAACACTTTTCCTTTACATCAGTATTATTTATAGGTAAGCATTTTCAAAGGAGAAAAAAAGGAACTGGAATTATTCTGTAATTCCAGAAGTAGCAGCTTAGTTCAAGCCCAGAAATCCTATCTGCTACTATTCACTTTTAGAACCAACGTGACAAGCACTTCAAAAGCAATGTAGTAAGAGTACAAGTTTTGGTTCATTATACAAAATTGTTTGTGGGAAGAGGTTAAAAAACAGCTATTTCTGTTTCTTGAATCTGCTAGAGAAAAAGAATCTGTAAGATAACTAATTAATTCAAGAAAGTGGAATGGTACTTAAATACCATTTCTTTACAATTATTAGTTATACAGTAAGATCTACAAAGTCAGAGCTATTCAGCATATTGCTTCTACTAGCTGCACTTCCAGAATGAATGTATACAGTTCAAAATAACTACTGTAGATTAAAAAATTCAACTATAATTTGAAACAAGATATCACTTTTTTTTTCTTTCCTTCTTTGGGGTTCATGTCAATTTCAATAAAAGACTCATAGATTATGAATAGCACATATTTATGAAAGACTGATTCCTTGCAACCACAAATTGCAAAGACAGAATAAAAATTTCCTCCCAGAGATCTTTTTAAAAGCCAGCATTTTATCTTTAATGGCAATATCCCCACTCCAGTATTTGTGCTTGATTTGATAAACCAAATAGTTTTGAAACAAATACCATTGTGCTTAGCCCATGATTAGAAGAATTATTCCATTAGACAATATGTTACCGGATAGAAAAAGTTAACTTACAAACAAACATAACCTATATCATATACGTCACCTTAACTTATACATCAACATGGCTTTCAGATTAAAAATAAAATTACCTGCAAACTTAGGTTCTGAAGTGAAATCCCAAATGACAAGGGGTTATTTCGATTTGTGATCTAATAAAGTGAGGAAAATACCAAAAGAAGATTATCTTGTGCTTAACATTTAGACTTGGAAATAGACAACAATAAATACACACACATATCTTCATGCCTCGGTACAAGCTTTTTATCAGTTTTCATTTTTTTTACTTTAAGACCATGAAACTTTAAAACCTTTAATAGGATTCTGTCAACATACAAAATAACGGGAATAAAAGATCAGGCAAGTTCATTATTTAACATAGCTGTTCACATCCCCTTGTCTTATGATAGACAAAATGACTTACATCATCCTCATAGCGAACGTGGATGTTGGAAATTTTCACTTGAAGATTTTTGATGACCTGAGTGACTAGTTTTTCTACAAAAGTGTCTTGTTTTTCTTCTTTCACTTTATCTAAGTTTAAAAAAAAAATAAAAATGTAATATTCTGTTCACATTTAAGAATGTTTAGACCTAAACCAGAATAAAAAGGATGATAAAATTCATTTGACAGATACCTAAATTTTCTATTGATCTGTACTCTCTTTCCTTAAAAACATTCTCTCTCAATATGACCTGTAACATTTATATCCTCAGCCTACAAAGTTTTAGAGTATGATATGATGCAGGTGATTCAAAAGAAGCATGTAAGCATGAGATGACAATCATCCCATATTTCCAGATGAACATTTTGCAGTATTGATACCACCTACACACTCAAATTTCAAGACAGTATCTGTTTTCCAAAGATGAACACTATTTCAACACAAAATATTCAACTGCTAACAGCCAAGTTAAATATTACTTAGGACAAACCTGCAGGCACATACCTTTCTATATGAAAATAAAGATCTCTAATTGCAGTTTAAATATTGGGACAAAACAAAATATCTAGAATAGTGAGAAATTCAACATATTTTTGAATTAAAAAATAAAAATAGCAATACTTTAATTAGCTGCTCTCACTCTTACCTTGCTCAGCTATTTTCTGCTTTGCTTCCTCTATCCTTTGCAATTCCCTTTGCCTTGCTTCCATGAGCTGCTTCGCCTCTTTTTCAGCATCATATTTTATGCCTAAATGCACAATATTAACAGTTGAGATACAAAAAACTTTATGTTTTTGGATACTTTTACAAAAGCAATTTTCCTCATATTTTGTTAATAACTCTACAACAACAAAAAATTAGTTGACTGAATCTAAACTGCTGAAGAACGCTCCACTGACATTTACCTAGTTTGATTTGGTAGGAGTATCTAGCAGAAATACAACTCATGAAATAATATCAACCAACTACAGAGACGTCTGAAATCCCATCCACACATTTTCACATTTTCTTCTCTATATTAACTTACTGGCTGTGGGCACAATAAGCAAGTAAACTCCATCAAGAACTGCCTCAACAGGTTGAGTATAAAGGTTTTGCCATGGAATCTGTAGGTTAAGTTGACCTAGAAACACACAAAAAAAAACCACTGAGCTATACACTCATATACAGCTGACTAGAAAGAAATTATTAAAAAGATAACTGACATTAACCACAAAAGCTCTAAACAATTACTTTATTGAGCATAAAAAACAGTGTATCTGAGGTGGATTTCCTTTGGGTTGTCTGTCTTAAGTAGCATGCAAATGAACATTCCAGGGAGTTTTCTGCGTGAGCCAAACACTTAAGTCTGAAGTCCCTCTCTTTAATCCGCCGAATTATATTCACTCTTCACAACAGACTCCCCTTTCTTCCAAATCCACTACAGCACCCTCACACACTCAAAAAAGAGGGCAACTCATACATTATCAGTCAGCAAAACACTGCCAAAACCAGAATTTTCAAAACATATATATTTTTCTTTTTCCATGGAAAAGAGCCTTAAGTATGAATACATGTGTGTAAGCATGATGACCCTGACATTATAGCACCCCTCATTCTTCATATATGCATAATTTTTAATAAAACATGAAGCTAGTCACACACAAAAAAAATATTTGCAGAGGAAGTCTATGGGAAACAGTATGGTTTTAGGCTCAGTTCACTTTAAGAAACGATTAACTTTTAAAATGCAGTCAACTAGCAGCGAGAAAATATTTCATAAAAGGGAAAAGACAAAGGGAAGGAGGTGGCGAAATCATAGATGAAGCTTGCTGAAACAACAGATGAGACCTAGTTCTACTCAACTGCTAATTTGCTACACTGTGTTGATATGACTAAACAAGACTCCATACATTTTAACTTCACATTTTAGCTCAACAAAACAGGGTTATTTATTTGTTTGTTTTTCAGAACAACAACAAAAATGAAACAAACCTAGAATGTTCAAAGTATGAAAATCAAGAATCATTGCTCACAAAGTCTAAAGACACTTGCAAGGAAAAGTAGTATCTTTAGTGACTCCAGCAGGAATGCATTACAAAATGTAACTTACCAATATGTCCTGCTTTAACTTTAAATGGCACATCGAGTTGACTCTGAAACAAAGTGTTTTAGAATATTTCAGCAATTTGTGAAACCTTGTCAAATAGGACTATGAGACAAAGATAAACTTAACAACACATACATCACTTAACCATTGAAGGGAAAAAAAAAAACAAAAACCACAACACACCAAATAAATAAATAAAGCCAAGGTATTAAATATAACAGAATGCACAAACAATGAGCTTCTGATTCAGACTACTAAGCCATGCACATTCCCCACAGCAAATTTCTACCCCATATGCTATAGAAAAAAAAATATGGCTTCCAGTATTCCTTTTTTAAACACATTCCTACATGAGTTTTCTTTTTGCGAACTATCTGAATTGAAGCCAGAAAGTATATAATAGGTTCATCTTAAACTTAACCTCAAACTCACTAGATAACATTAGTACTGAAGGAAAAAAAAAAAAAAAAAAAAAAAAAAGCAAGTTTTCATATGTCTGCACATCCTACAGTAAGAACCAGAAAAAAAACATCAACCAAAAAGTGTCCTATAATTTTTTTTTTCAACATTTTGTGTCTTTGCTTTCATTTTCTTACCAGTGCATTTTCTTTTATTTCAAGATTTTTCAGAGCTACAGCTCCTAAAATCAAAAAAGCCAATAAGTAAAATTAGAATAAGCAAAGTAGCAGCAGCGCACACTTAACAAGTCTTAGCTGTGAAGACAGCCATAGCCTACATCTCAAATATCCACAAAAGATTATTAAGAATACATTGCCCATTTCCACTACAAAGAAATCTTTCTCTGAGATTTGCTTATGGATCCTCCATGGAAAAGAACCCAAGATAACTCAAAGTAAATCAATGGAGATGATCCTAGAGGTTTTTTTTTCAGCCTTAATGATTTTATGATGGTCGCATTTCATAAGGACCTATTTGAAAATAAAAGTTCGCTTCTTTTCCTCAACCATCTGCTTCTCAGGCTTGTGGAAAACCATGTTACAGCTTTAGTTTTATGCTGAATCTTTTCTCCCTGAGAAGATCTTAGATTTGCAAGTTGCTTTTACAGTTTTATGACAGTTCACAGGATGCACTGCAGTACATCTAATTTTTGAATGTCATAAGACAAGAATAACTTCAGTATCCTGTAAACACAGAATATCCTAATTGCAGAATATGTCTTTACAACATGCTCAGTGTCAGGCACTTGACATCATAGAATAACACCAGGAAGATGCAGGAAATTTCACCTTTTGAAAGCAAGCATAGTTTGAAGAAACTACTTCTGCAAATTCTCTGAGAAGGATGGAACATCTGCAACTGCTACCTTTGAATTAGTTGTATAGTCTTAACACTTGCACATGGAACAGACACTTGATATCACCAAACAGAGGCATAAATTAGATTCATAAAACAAGAAGTGGATTACAAACCCAGAAGGGAACACAGCCTAAGGTAGCAAATAAGATTTGATTGACCTAATAGTATTTTTCTTTTGGACACACAAATTAAAAAAGGCCAAACACATCAGGAGACTGGGCCTCCAACTACAGGTAAGTATTCTTGCAGTTAGACAGTGATGATAGCTTTGGACACTACTCAAAGTAGCACCAATCTGGGGAAACAAGACTCTGATATCAGAACTGCACTCCTTGGAGTTGGTTCCAGTCACTGAATTGTTGCTGTACAGATTTTCAACTGAACTAACCCAACCATGCTGTGGTACTTACAAAACACTAAATCTTTATTTAATGTGGTCATCAGAGTAATCTGTACATGCATTTTTATTTTTTATTTTTGGCAGAATTGTATACGTTTGATACATGGTACCATCAGCCAGCCTATCAAAAGAAATACTCTATGCGGAAGGATGGTTTTGAGCTGTGGGCTCTACTTTTAAACCGTACAATACAAAGACAGTGGCCCAAGCATCTGAAAAGGGGAAAAGAATAAAATAAAAACAGAGAAGAAAGGAAGCATTTCCAATGGTACTCCACAGCCCATCTAGCAACTATGATAGCTTTTTAGTCTTTGCAGGAAATGACAAGGTAATCATTTTTATTTACTACAGGGGTCAGTTCTACACTAAATTTATTTCCTATCAAAACTCATCATTTTAAAACTCAGTAACAGAAGTTTCATTTTATAAGAAGAAACAAAACAAAAACAAAACACGCATATTTCTTCTCCATGAAGGCTTTGCTGGTTGTATTCATGGTAACTGTGTACAGTGTAAAGGTCCATGTTTGTGATCTAATTACTGTACTTTAGATTTTTGCCTCCCAGTTGAGGCAAGTCCATCAGCAATCTGTAAGACTACATGACACATGAAATAATTTAAATGGCTTTAGTTTCTTTCACTTTCACTGTGAGCAAAGTAAGCATTATATTGTCTTTATGAACGGCTTCGGTGCATTATGCATTTTCAGCTGAGACACATTACTGTAAACTGCAATAACATAAAAGCCCTAATGTTTCTGAAAACAAATCATTGCAAAGCACGCAAGGATTATCATCCCAAGCTCTTAAAAAATACTTTTTCACAAGGCAAGCTATGGCTCATTTTGCCTGAGCCCATCATAATGGCAGGGAATAAACACAGCATCAATACTGCTTCAAAAAGAAATTTAACAGCTCTATACAAAGAATCAGGACGGGGAAGCCAGGTAAATTATTCTTCACTGTTTTTCCCTATATATATGGTTTTATAATTCTTAAGTTTTAATGTTTTAGTATAAATAATTAGGAGAAATTAGTAAAACTGTGGTAATTTTATTTTAATGTGAATTTACTAAACATTTACTGAAATATCACAACTTTAAAAAAAGAAAAAGGGAAAAAGGGAAGGAAAAAAAAAAAAAAAAAAAAAAAGCATCGATTGAGGGAGTGGAACAGACCCAACTGACTATCAAAGCACACAAAAGGCTACTGAAGCACTCTGGTGCATATTGGCAACATTTAGTTCTCCTGCACTTGACAGTGTGAAGAAGATACAAAGTAAACCTGATCTATTTCCCAGGTGCCAGACCTCATCTGGTTCCCAATTTCAGCACTCATTAGTTGAAACATAGTAACTAACCATACAGGTATTCTCCTTAGCAGTCCGCCTTTTCACTTGCGAGAGAACATGAATGCAAGTGGATGGTATTCTGCCGTTGTAATAATATATATATTTTTTTGTTTGCTTGTTTAAAAAGCTACTCTCAAAAACATAAGCCGAGAAAGATGACAATAAAACTTTGGTGTGGGACATAACACAGCTACTGAATTTTACTGTCCTAGAATACAGCCAATTTAATTTTAATTGAGAAGATTCCAAAACACATCAAGATTTAAGGTTTGCTTTGGGTGCTTTTGGATGTGGTTTGTTTCCCATCAGAAAGCAGTTGGCTGTTCCTTTGTATTGAACATAACAGTACATCTAGATAAAAAGATTCACTAATACCTATAGCTTACAATTTACTGTGCCTATTAAAGAAGAAAATTCTTAGCTTCACTGACCTCTGGACATTGAAATTGATTCAACAAAATTGAACATTTGTCAAAATACTTAATTAATTTTTATGAACGTTTATGTTTTAACTTCAGACACTCAAATATCGTGTGTAATATTTAGTAAAGCATTTTACCAAAGAGGCATAACTGAAATTTTGTTACCTATCTCAATAAAAGCTACAGGCAGGAGAAGGAAACTGATCTTCATAAAAGTCCTGCTCATTTAACCTCTGAACTCTAACTTCGGTGCTGCCCTTGTAAATAAGAAGGAACAGAGGTGAGACAGATGAAGGGAAGAGATATCAAACATGACAGACAACAGGAACTTAAAATATCTCTGCTGATATCCGATCTATATCAAACTGTGCTCTTCATACTTTAACAGAATTTCTGCTTTTTACCAAGACTATCACATTACTGATAGGATCATAGCTTATGAAACCCTCCGATCACTTCCTACCAACAGCTGCCTTGCCAGTCATTTTCTACTTGTATTTGTGCTGCCAATTAGTCCTACTTAAGCATACCTTCCAGATAGAAGCTGGAAGTCTTTGAGGGTTCGAATGTCTGCCAGACACCTTCTTTATTGACACCTCTTGTAAAACAGATCACAGAAGGCAGAAGAAACTACTTCTGGTATCCCCTAGATAGTCCAAATGACTTTACTACTATGCAGAAACCACACCTGCTATATCCAACCAAGGCATGGTATATGAAAGCAATACATATTTATTACACTAATACACATGACAGAAAAAGTAGATTTAAACTTGTGTCAGATATCTGCCTCCATCAGTAGGTCAATGCAGCTGTCCCAGACAGAAACACCAGGAATTCAAATAACAAGTTAAGTAAGATATGCTTGAGACATCAGCTAATAAGTAGGTGTGCCCAAGTCAGAAGAGAGTTTTGAAATGCAATTGAAACATTAAATGAGATTCCTTAGGCCCAACCAAAAGAACCAGTAGTTCAATGGACTTCAGTGTAACAACTGTTTGGTCTCTCACAGTGGTTGGAAAGTTCAACAGTTTTTCACTTTTTCAAGTGAAAAACTTTCTCAAGACAAAAAGCAACATCTCAAATGACTTCAATAATTTCTTTAGGTATTAAAGTATAACTTCATGAACTGTGAACAACTTAAAAAACCTAACTAGATAATCTAACCTGTTCTTCTAAGAAAGCTGTATTAACATGCAATAGCTTGCCTAAGTGCCACTTTCTAAATGAAGGCCAGAGCAAGACAAGGTTTACATTGCCAGCTTTACTAGAACCATCCATTAAACAGCATTCCTTGGTGGCTGCCAAGCACGGTAAGTAATACTTTATTCCATTGTTCTCAAAGAAATCTTTTCTCAAGGGATACGATGGCTTTTCCCATTATGTTTTTTCTGAGCCTTTCCAGTGTCAGCCTTAAATGTTCAATTAGCCTTTTTAACTTATACAGTCCTTCAATCTCCTTCCTGAATTGCCTTTTATATTTCAGGTCACTGAATTCTTGCAACTCTTTCAGCCATGAGCCTGCTTCTGGACATCTCACCTTATGTTTCAAGATAGATGGGGTTTTTACTCTTCAATACGAGTTTTTTGGTGAGCAAAAGAAAACATTTTAAAGCGATTTCGATTTATTACCATGTATGTGTACACTGGTAGAAGCAGTGTCATCATACAACTTTGTGATACAGATTGAACTTCAGTGGCCTTCAATGATATTCTGACTTCCCTCATTATGCAAAATTAAAATGAATGATAAGCATGTTCCTTAAGGTCATGGATAAAGCTCCCAAATTCCCAAAATACAGAGGGAACTGTATGTACATGTTCAGAGTCTACCAACAGAATGTTAGCAGTCTTAATGTTAACAAGCTAGCTTGTTAACAATACACAGTGACAGCATCTGAAGGGGAAGGTACTTATGATTGGGTATTTCACCCATCAGTCCTGAAAATATACAGACTTTTTAAGATTTAATAAAATAATACATGGCATGCCACGGCATCCAGAAGGCACATGGCTCATACAGCATGAGAGAAGTAAAGCACTTTCATAGTAAGCAGAAAAACCTGCAAACGTACTAACTCAATACAAAATCTGAAGGAAAAAAAGAAGTGCTGTTTTTTTCTATTAAAAATAAAAATAATAATAAAATCTAGTTCCACAACTACAGTTACAAGAAACACAAGTAAAATTAACAGTAAACTTCAAAAGGAACTATGTATATATGTATAAGGAACTATTAGTCAGGGACAGTAAAAGAAAAAAAAAAAATCCGCTACCCCTACTAATAGCTACTGCCTTTTAGTTGGAGGAATGTACTTTCTTGGTCCTCCAAGCTCTCTGAAAAAGATATTGCAGAAGAACACGTCACTAATCACAGTGGAGGTTGCACATGCATCAGACTTCACCCCTGGTAGAACACAAAAAATAAACATTCTTCAGATGACACTTTAAAGACATTGCTACACAGCAATTCTCTAGGCATCTCAGAACAAGAGGTATCACACAGCTATTCCCACATGCAGCTAGTATACAAACTGTAGCTAATATACACCTAATCTGCTAAGAGCTGCCCCACAGCAGCATGAACTGTCAGGACAAACCACCACTCATCTATGGAGCTGGAAAAACAAGTTTTATTTGTGATGTACAAGCATAGCCCAGAATTTGTACAGAATAACCTGCATTTTACAGTGAATACTTTTCCTGCCTTCCATGAATAGGAACTATGATAACTGAATAACTTTATTTCACAGACAGCGTGACTCACTTCTGCCAAAACATGCAATAATTCAGTTCTTTCAAAGAAAGCACAATCAACAAGCATGCAACAGTCATCCTTAATGACACAGACTGACTTTCTCTGTGTCCTCGTGCAGTTTTAAGGTTCCATGCAGAGTCTGAAGTTCACAGAGATCCCATCAAGACTTGACTAGCTGATGGCATATCACTGCACAGAGGAAACCAAATTAAAAAAAAAAAAAAAAAAAAAAAAAAAAAAAAAATACACCACCATTCCAGATAACAGAAGAGCAAAACAAAAAAAGTCCAAAATGCAAAAAGCTTCAAGAGAAGCCTCCAGAACCTGACCTATGTATGTGAAGGCCTAATAATGGAATTAATAGGCAAGGAACAGACTGGGGGTGCTTCATACCAACAAACATCAGGAAAAAACAAACAAACCAAACCAACCAACCTTTACCTCCACTTGCTTTTGGTGGTGTTGCAGACACCTGGAACGCACATTCACAGCTGACTCAGGGGTGCCCGCACACGCACCTGTTATGCGTGGGCGTCTTCTTCTTTCACGCTTACTTTTCACAACACACAGAGGCTGCCGCCGCTGCCTTCTCACAGCACGCGGAGCACCGCCCGGAGCACGCCGCTGTTCCGACGCCTCGGCGCAAGCAATGGAGCGCGGCCGCTGCCCCGGACTCCCGCCCCACGGTAGCTATCGCGAAGTGCTGCCCGCGCCGGCACCTCCACCGGCGCGCTGCCGATACGAAAACGCGACCGAAACCGACTCCGTTTATTTTTAGTTTCTTATTCCTAGACGGGAACGAGCTCGACGGAACCAGCACGCGGCGGGCTTCGGCCAGGGAGGCTTCCCCGCCGGCAGGGCAGAGGCGAGGCCGCGGCGCGGGCACGCACAGCCGGGGCCGCTCCCCGCCGGGCGCCTCCCGCTCCCGCCCGCGCGGCGCCTCCCCGCCGATCCGCGCTCCTGCCGAAGCGCCCCGGCTCCTCGGCGATCGCTCCGCGCCGCTAAGCCCGAGCAGGCTGGGGGGACGGCGGAGCGCGGCGCGACTCCGCACGGCCCGAGCGGGGCACGCCGCCCGGCTCCCTCCCGTGCGCGGCGGCTCGTACCTCCCCAGATGCCCAACTTCAGCTGGGAGCTGTCTAGGTTCACCACGTAGTCTCCGAGGAAGCGGTTCAGGACGTCCACCACCAGCGATTCAAACACCATCCTGAGCCCCCGCCGCTCCTCCGGCCTCCGCCCCGGCGCGGCCCCCGCCCTCACTGCGGCGCCCCACCCCGCCCCGCCACCCGAGAGGCGTGTCCGCCTCGCCACGCCCTCCTGCTGCCCGCTTTCCCGGACACCTCCGCGTTCTCGAGCCGCGCGCAGGCGCGCTGGGTGGGGGGCGGGGGGGAGCCTCTCGTGGGCGCGCAGGCGCGGCGTAGGGCGGGTGGGCGGGATGAGGGTGAGGGCGGGTTTTTTTCAGGGCTCCGGGTGGGGTTGTGGGGAGACGTCGGCTCTCAGAGGGTCTATGGATTTCGGGTGGAAACCTGAAGGTATCGCGTCGGCCAGCTGGCGTGCGTCTTCTATTAAGAGATCGAGTATCTTATCCTCAGAGCTTAAACGTTGTAATAGTTGCAGTTTTTAATGCTTGAGTATGTATGCGTTTCTTTAAGGAACTCCTTTTTCCCTTAGGCTAGGCAGGGGTACAAGTTACTGCTTCTCTTCGCCCTTCGCGGTGGCCGGGCTATTATTAGCAGTGTGACTAAACCCGGTTGAATTTCAGACGCATCTCCAGAAGCTGTCCGTCTGCAGCCTGCTGGGCTGGGATCTGCTGAATGGAGCTTGGGAACTGGGTCACAGCCACCCTCTGCAAAGGTTTTGGTGTGCTAAGCTGCCTCTGTGTGTTTATTGAATGGGAGGATGTAATTATTTCCCAGCTTTACCCTGGAATTGCAATAATTAGGGTTAAAATTAGATCTGTGAGTAAGATAAGCCCTGGAGTTTTTATAGCGTGTTGTATTGGGTCAATCGGATTTTGGCAGCAGGGGGACTCTGTGAAAAAGGACCAGGGACTCCTGAGTGAGGCAAAGCTGGCTCCAGGCAGCAGGCAGACCTCCTTCTGGCCAAGGCAGAGCCCATTGGCAGCACTGGTGGTGCCTCTGTTATATATTTAGAAAAGAGAAAGGTAAGTATGTAAATGCCAGGACAGCGCTCCAGCCGTCAAGGTCATTGCAGGAGGAGGAGCTGCAGGCCTGAGGGGAGGCCTGTGGAGGAGAAGGTTCTCCCCTGTAGCCTGCAGTCACTGCACAGAGCACGTCTCCACATGCAGTTATGAAGGAGCCCACAGGGCAGGAGTGGCTGAGACATAAAGGAAACACAGTCCATGCAGAGCCCCTGGGATGGAGCTGCAGCCCGTGGGGACCTCTGTTGGAGCTGTCCATCATGATGTGGACAGGACTCGTGCTGGACCAGTTTATAAAAGAGCCACGTGCTTGAGTGGAGGAAGAGTGCAAGGAAGGGGTGGCAGAGATGACATGTTATGATCTGACTGCAGCTCTCAGTACCCGTCTTCCTTGCAATGCTTAGGTAGGGGAGTGGAGGAGGCAGAAGAGCCCAGAGCAGACAGCTGAGGCTGGAAAGAAGGGAGGATGGGGAAAGGTCTTAGCTTGGTTTCTCAATGTCCTACTTTATTTTTAGTTGGCAATAAATTTAATTAAGCTTCTTTGAGTTGAATCTGTTTTGCATATGAGGCTAATTGTTGGGTAGTATCCTTGTCTTTAACTCAACCCAGAAGCTCTTCCATCTCATTTCATCTGTCTAGTTGAGATAATCTCATTGAGATTGAACAGTAGCAGGGTGAGCATCCCAGAAGCATCCAAGGTCACTGCAAATACCATAGGGAAATAAAGAAAATTCAGGAACGTTTTTCTCTCCGTTGCCTGTCATTAATGACACTTGTCAGTAATTAGTTGAAATGAAATGCAACAATGAAACATGCTTATTAATAGTTTTGAAAGATAAAATGTGCTGAAACAATGTCAGCTGTGGCATGTTTGTTCAGTGTGGGCTATCTTCTTGCTGATATCTTTAGGCAGCAGTTGCTGGTTTCTACCTATCATGTGGCTCACAGTGCAGAAAGAGAGCACTGCTGTTTTCTCTTCACATACCAAAAGTGAATTAAATATAGCTATATGCTTTCAAAAGCTTATTTTGATATATATATATAAATATATAAAAATATATTTCAGAAGTTCTGTCATGTTAGAATCAGAGAATCATAGAATTGCTCAGTTGAAAATGAATGTTTTGCTTCATTTTAACTAGGTGACCTGAAAAGCCCCTTTCAAGCCCCAGCCTTTCTGTGATCCAATGATCTCCTCTTCACAGTACAAAGAATTAGCATTAAGTTAAAGATTCATTTCTCTTTGTGCCTATAAAGCCTTTGTGGTAAGAAAGAGGTGATAAATATTTAAAATTTGAGAAGAAAAACCCACAAAATGAATATGGTAGACTTTTTAGTTTGATGAAAATTGTAGGTAGATTTATAGAAGGAAAGACTTACGGAAGATTGATCCATAAGCAATAAAACAAGGAGTCATGCCAAAACGATAGGCAGAGGCCATAAACATCATAAGTTCAAAGATTGAATAGGAACTTGATGGGAATTCAGCGATGTTATTTGCAGCTTTTAAACTAGGCCTACACATTTAAATAAAATAAGTATCTGGATTTAGTTGCAGGCTGTTATTCTTTAAAGATCAATTATCAAACAACTGTTTTAGACTATACTTGTACTATACTGGGCACTTCCTCTTTCTATTATTTAAAGAGGATATTATATATTATATATTATCTGTGTTCAGATAGCTACTTTGAAAGAAAATATGTTCCCTTCTGTCAGTTTCGCTGAAATGCCTTATCTAAAATACTAAAAGATTGACAGAAATGATACACTTTCATTCCTTTATATACTAATACATGAATACTAGGTATCATGTTTCTTGACGCTTGCTTTTACTGTAGCATGTGTTTAGGTACTTACCCTCAGCCTGCAGCCTTTGTAATGTGTCATCCCTCCAACATGCAGAATTATTTACGAAGCAGCAGCTTCATTTAAGGAAGCACGTTTTTATCATGGGTATTGTTGCTGTTCTTTGTTTATCAACACAAGGAATGAGAGAGAGACTGAAAGAAGTAAACAGACAAAAAAGAAAATCATGCTATCATACTGGCACTTAGATTCCTTCAAAACGCATCATGTATTGTTTGAAGAAATGCAAAAATCTCTGCATTCCCAATTCCCCTGAGAGGCAGCAATAGCAAAAATAAACATTTCAATAGTAAAACCCTAATGTGATCAGCAAGGTGGCTGCATAAAATGTAACTGTCTGTGCACTAACGCATGTACGTAAGAACGCTCTACAGCAGTCTTACTGTAGATATCTTACACAAAGACATAAATATCATAAGAGGTCTTTTGAGAAAAGTATGAACATAGGAACTTCTTACTTTGTGACTAATCCACATGTATGTTCTCATATTCAGCTGTGAGAGAGCTGACTGTTAAAATCATCCACATTTTACTCCTATCAGCTTACTCTTCCAAAGCTGGGCTTTGGTGGCAGGTATCTTTGCATATCCTATCTTCTTTTGGCAGTTAGTTTTTCAAATTATCTTCCTTTCATCAGTCTGAAGCTACGTAGATTACAGGTAAAACATCTTTTTTTTTTATTCAAATGTTCTGCCGAGGGCATTCTTAAGTTAGAAAAACAAGGTGTCCTAGGTTGAGTGGCATTCATACTCATGGAATCATGTAACAGTTTAGATTAGAAAGGACTCTACAGATCAACTAGTTCTAACTCCCTGCCGTGGGCAGGGTTGCCAACCACCAGCTCTGGCTGCTTGGGATTCCATCCAACCTGGCCTTGAATGCCTCCAGGGATGGGACATCCACAGCTACGCTTGGCACCTGTGCCTGTGCCTCACCACCTTCTGAATAAAAAAAATATATATATAGTTAGTTAGAATATATATATATTCTATCTATCTATATATATTCCTAATGGCTAACTTAAATCTCCTCTCTTTTAGTTTAAAATGTTAAATTCTTATCCCTCCTGCAATCAGCTGTTCATGAGAGAAGTACATCTCTACAAGGCACTCCAGTATGAACTCCAATGTGACTCGCAGAATCAGAGCATGGCTGAGTTGGAAGGGACCTCAAGGTAAAATTTTCATTTTTTTTCTGCAGCACTTTCTTTTTGGTATGACAAATCACTCCACTGTACAAAATATTTGTGAATCTTGACCTCAGTCAGCTAGCATTGAAGCTTTGCTGAAAAAACTGCTTTTGTTGATGAAGGGGTAAGCCTGATGTGGAAAGCCATGCATAAATGTATCATTCAAACTAGTTACTCTAACAAATCCAGAATCAGAAAAATTGCAGATTTGCCAAGGCAAGGAGATTTAACCTATTTTCTTCTCATCCTTCTTCATGAGCCATGGTTCACAGTACCAACAGGTGCTTGTGAACCCCAGCTGGGGCAGTAGCTGAAGAGTAGGGAAAGAAGTGCATCAGACAGGGTAGTACCTAGTGACTACCTGTCCAGTCAAATTAACCAAAATTTCTCCATGGGATTTCCATGAAATCTGAGTGGCCTGTCTGTATACATGACACAGTCACGGACAAGTGGACAGCAATTTTTCCACTTGATCTGGTGTCACCTATGTTCCTGCAGACCCCATAGGAATCCATTAACAATCTTTTTTTATATATATATTTTTTTCTTTCCTCCCCCTCACCCCCCCCCCCCCCCACAGATTTATAATTAAAGTTGCTGATACCATGGTAACTCTTCTCTCCCACAGCAAAACTGGATGAGTTTTAGCAGCCAGACTCCTGATTCAAGTTGTGCCTGGAAGCTGCAGTCTTCTTTGTGCAGACTGGGGATCACAGGAGTACAGCTTTCTGTTGAGTGCTGCATTAATGCTACTCAGGTTCTACAGAAGTGACTCAACATCCCACAGGCCTGCCAGGATGACATGTCCATTGCAGGATACGGTGCTGGCTTTGCTACAGAACAACTACTGACAGCCTTCTCAATCCCATTCTGCAGCTCAGGCAAGTTAATCTACTGATAGAAAAGATATGAAAGATACTTCTGATTGTTTTTGTCATTATCAAAAATGTCTATCTTCCAGAACCAAGTGAAGTCATGTAACTGGGCAGTCTGACATCATTCCATTTATTTTCATCTTCATGAATGCAAAATATTTAACACTGTCTCTTCCACAGTGAAAATGGCTTAGGTTCAAAGAAGCAAGAAGGGTGGTGAGTAAAACAGGAAGGGCTGTGAACCACATTTTATCTACCAAACCAGAATTCCATTAATTGTACAGGGATGTCAAAATTAATGAGTTATTTTAGAATGCACTCATAACTGCAGTAAAACCACTCACTGCAGGGAAATCTTGTTTCTAAATCTCTCAGAGCTCTGTGATTTTAATCTCTTCAGAATCAGCTGAATCATGGTGCAACAACAGACTGTTTGCACAACTGTTTCCCTCAGGACAAAGTGAAATGTATATATATCCTAACCTACTCCAATTATGCAAGCAGGAATACAGTAAGTACTGGAAAGTGTAGTAATCTTATATTATAAATGTATATTACTGAAGAAAGTGCACAAATTGCTTCAGTACTTTGAACCTCAGAGTTAAAACCACTCCTGAATTTTCCTTCTGATCACTGCATGCTATAAAATTTCTGAGGGGTGATTGGCAGTAAAACATTTTAGCTTAATTTTGAACCTAGTCCTTGCAGTTCTGTGAACAAACTAAATACTGCCATCATCACATAAATGTTGTTCCGGTGTTCCGGTGCTTTGGAGAAACAGAAACCTTCAAAGTCCCATAGGCTTCTGAACACATTCTTTTAATGGGAGTGACTCTGATCTTCAGGTTGTATTCAGCAGATCCCAAAGGTGGACTGCACCTTTCTCCCTGTTAGATGAGAGCTGCTCACTCCTGCTGATGTTTGCTGTGTTTGACAACGTAATCTGGAGGTGCATTGCATACAACATAAAATATAGTCTTAAATCTGATTAAGGTAAATAGTACTTGAAGTAATAATTCATAGATGTAATTATTTTTATTTCAGATGTTATTTTCAAATACTTAAGTCTGAAGTCCTCTTTAAGTTCCTTACTCACCCTTAATCTTGCTAACCAATAGCATTACCCTACAATAATTAATTTGCAAAGCTTGTCCTCTGATTTTGCTGTGAGGATCTGTAGTGGATAGATCACTTAAAACTGTAACAATCAATTAATTCTAAGAGAGACACAGGTTTTTCCCAAAGAATGTGTCAGTTTTCATTGTAGTTCCTTTATTAAGATCTTTAAGTATCAAAACCTTTAGATCTTTAGATGTCATTAAGAAGAAAAGCTCATTAAAAATAAGAATTTTTCTATTTTTAGTAACTGCATTTCACTGCTTTTGGAATTTCCCTGGGACTTCAGGGAAATGGGAACAGGGGCATGATAAAATTAATGCCTTTTGCTTTAAGTGCAGTAGCTAGCATGAAAATGCTTCTTGTCAAACTGCACAGCATTCTCTTTTTCCAGTATATTCTTACACTGGAAGAAATCTAGAGCCAAAAACAGCATAAGGCATGAACCTCAAAATTTTATCAGACACTCACAGCTGCTGATGGTAGATCAGCATTTTTCTGTAGACGACACACATTTGTTTTTCCAAGTCTTCTAGGATGTCATTGAGGAGTTACTGTGACTAATAAATTTAATCAGTGATGAACAGGAAGCTCAGTTCATTGCAAACAGAACAGTGTGACATATTCTTCTCATAATGGGCAGTATTTTCCTGTGAGAATGTATCACAGTTCTTACTTGTTTCATGTGAATTTAGTGACAGTGCCTGCATATCATTGCTTAGAAAAGATTTCATTGGCATTTACTTCGAAATTTATTCTTTTTGTGTTGTTAAGGTGGTAGCCAATCTGTGTGGAATAAAGATTCCTTTGCAAATGTCCCAGAAATTCAGAAATACCATGGTTAGGGCTTTGCTGTGTACTTAATCCATGTGATTGAATAAAACTTTTTCCTTTTAGGCTGATGTTTTCCTGGTTTTATTTTGGTAGTGTAATAATTTAATTGCATTTTTAAATTATTGTTGCTATACTTTACCTTTTTATTATTAATAATAATTATGCTTTTTGTTTCATAACCAGCAAGTGAGACTTTTAAACATTCTTCAAAGATATCTTAATTAATGTAGGACATTCTCATAGATGATAGAAATACTGTCCAGATTCTTAAAATAGTCATTGGTCTTGATAGTTTAGGAAGATTAAAGACTCTGGGAGTCTTTTCTGAACTCAAGACATCTCTTGGGAATTTATAACTCCTGTCCTATGAATTTCTACTTCTGTTGAAATTCTTTTGTTTTCACTAGAGGGGCTTATTGTAGTGCTTACTGAACTGATTTTAATATTCTACATAATTTTCTGAAATATTATCAGTGTTGATAGAAACTTGTTTAGAAATGTGCAGAAAACAGTGAAAAATACTGGTAAAAGTTCTGTTTTTATTTTCACTGAATGTGTTTGAAGCAGACAGCACAAATACCATACAGTCAGCAGGAAATGCACTAAGTGAAATTGCAGTCTAAAAAGCAATAGGCAAGAGACATTTTTCTAATGTATTTGGCTTATTGACAGATCTTCTAATTGATTAAAAGAACTGATGAATATTTAAAATTACCAGTACTCTTTTGATATAAATAAATGCAGTTTACAACAGATTTCAAATGTTTGCATTTCATTTAAAAATCACTAAATCACTCATAGCACTGAAAAGCAACATGACTTGGAAGGAAAAATAGAATTGAAAATACTATATTTGCATTTACAAAATAGTACAAATTTGTCTTACCAGCTGGAAATTATAATGTAGCACTGTTGGCAGGAAGAATTTATAACTTGATACACTGAACATATTTTGTTTTGCTTTCTTGTCTTTCTCTAGACTCATGAAAGTTCTTGTCAGGCAACACAAGGCATCACATACAAAGCACAGTTTTCAATTAAAGCCAGTGGACTGAGTCTAGAAATTACTGTTGATGGGAATGTTTAATTTCAGTAAGAGAGTACCATCTTGCCTTGAGAAGCAAAGTACATCACTGTTGTTTCTAGCTGGCCAAGATTTGTTTTATTTCAGATACTGTGTTAGAATTAAGCCCAGATATATTCCTACAGTTACAGGCTTTTTAGTAAGTGCATAGGTTGTCACTTGGATTGATAGCTGTATGAAAAGTAAATAAACTCTAAAAATAGCTTAGATTCAGAATTGTGCTATATGCTTAGCTAATTGATGAGCACTTGCTTATGTTCTGCATTATGGGATCCAATGTTGTTATTAAAATCAGCATATCGTTAAAATGTCTTTCATTTATCTGATTCCTAATGCCTACTATGTTGAAAAAAATCAACCTTAACTTTCAACAAGAATTTTATTGTTGTCGTTAAGTGGTTTGAACTTAATCTTTAAGTACTTTTGGTTCATTGTAATGCCACCTTCATAGCTAAAAAAGTAAATTAACTCAAAATGTGTCTGTGCTTCTCAGAGCAGACATAACTAGGCTTCAGAGGTGATAAAAGGAGAGATATTTTTAAGGAATCTGTGTAGAATTTCTTGTAAATTAAGGAACTACAAAAAGTGCCTGGACTGACAGCAAGTTTAGAGGAAAAGATCTGAGAAGCCAGTAAGATGATATGGAGAAGTCTTGTAGCCATATATCTTTTAAAATAAAAAACAAACAAACAAAAAAATGTTCCAAATCTATGGATTGTATTTTCAGGCAGATAAAAGCCTTTTAATAATAGCAACAGTTCTTTCCAGCAAATAGACTTATGAGATTTCCAACTTAAAATGTATATCATGAAAGAGCATTAATTGACCCCAAAGACCACCTGATAAATATATTCCTTCTTTGTTTTTAACTGTTTGAGGGGAAAATATTCCACCTTTAATTATTTCCCTATTACTTTTCTAGAAATTTTATTACTGGGGCTGATCAGAAAAATTATCAACCATTTATAAGAGTTCTGTAGAAGTGCATGATTAGAGATGAAGTCTGTTAGGGGAAAAAAAGTAAAAAAAGTGAGATGTCAGAAGAAAGGAAAAGAATGCATGGAAAACAAATTATCAACATGCTCTATGACCATGACTTTACTTTTAAGAGATCTGAAACATTTAGGCTTTTTATCCTTTGAGTTATTAGACCTGTGCTGTATTTCTGCTATAACTTGGAGTGTTTTGAAGCTCATTGCTGGCTTTTACTTTTTCTGTGTATAAAATGCAGGAAAAGATCTGCACTCGGAAAAGTTCCAATTAAGAAGAAGGAGCAACAATAATAACAACAGAAAAAAATGGCAAACTTTAGAAACTGACCTTAAAAGTGGCACTTCGTGGACCACCCCATACATGCTGAGGCACATTCCTGAACAGATAATTTTTGCATTTGTTTTTGCTATCTGTTTTCAGAGAACAGCATTAGTGTCATTATCATGTTCCTGGCAGTGAAGTATAGAGAATGTTACCACTGATTCCAGCAGCAATGTCATCAGTGCAACAGTACAGCAATTTTGAATACTGGAAATATGGGTTATATCCATTTGATGTGACAAATTTACACAAAATAAACCAGCATTAATAAAACTGTTGTAGAAATGTTCACACTGCCAGTGGGACTGAGTGCGTCTTAGCAAGTTTGCAGATGACACCAAGCTGTGTAGTGCAGTCAGTATGCCTGATGTATGGGATGCCATTCAGAGAGTCCTAGACAAACACAAGAAGTGGGTCTGGGAGAACCTCATGAGCTTCAACAAATCCAGGTACAAAGTCTTGCACCTGGGTTGTGGCAACCCAACTATCAGTTTAAACTGAGAGGAAAAAAGGATTGATCACAGGCCTGATGAAAAGGTACTGTAGTTTTGAAACAGTTTTATCATGACAGGGGTCCTTCTACTTCTGGTTGTTCCCACTGTGGGGAACTAGAGACCAGTGGAGAAAGTAACAGCAGTTTGATTGACATAAAGAGACAACTAATCTACTAAAATAGTAAATGAATGTGAGATAATGCAGAGTAATAAGGAGTAATAAATGAAATGAATAAACAAGAAAGATGAAAGTCTCCAAAACTGTTCAGCATTCATGGCTGACTGGCTGAAAAGAGACAGTTCTTTTGGCTGAGAGCTGTTTTATATCCTGGAACAGGAAACCACACCAGAAGTACTGAAACATTATGAGAACCACAATCTCCAGGAACTAGAAACTGCAGCTCCCCAGCAGACCTCCCTGTTTTTACTGATATTTGTATGATGTCATGATACAGAATACTCATGGAAAATCTTAGCAAAAGGACTTCTTGATAGCAGGCTGGATGTGAGCCAGCAACATGCCTTTGCAACCCTAAAAGCCAACCATATCCTGGCTGCATCAAACGAAGCATGTCCAGCAGGTCAAGGGAGGTGATCCTGCCCCTCTGCTCTGCACTGGAGAGACCTCACGCTGGAGTACTGCATTCAGATGTGGAATTCTCAGTACGGGAGAGACATGGAACTATTGGATTGTGTCCAAAGGAGGGACAAAAAATGGTCCAGGGGATGGAACACCTTTCCTGTGAGAACAGGTTGAGAGAGCTGTAGCTCCGTAGAAGCTGTAGAAGAGAAGTCTCCAAGGAGACTTGATAGCAGCCTTTCAGTATCTAAAGGTGGGCCATGAGGAAGAAGGTGACAGACTATTTTGCAGGATCAGTTATGGGAGTACAAGGGGAAATGGTTTCAAACTAAAAGAAAGGAGATTATTTTGGATATAAAGAGAAAGTTCTTTTACAGAAAGGATGATGAGGCACTGAAACAGGTTGCCCAGAGATGTGGTAGATGCCTCATCCCTGGAAAAACACTCAAGGGCAGGATGGACAGGGCTCTGAGCAACCTGATCTAGCTGTAAGTAGATCCATGTTCATTGCAGGGGAGTTGAACTACATGACCTTCAGAGTCCCACTCAACTCAAAAGATTCTGTGATTCTACAGTTCTATGAAAATTAGTTGTATGATATAGGTCCTATTGACAGAACTGCTTGGAGTTTATTCTATCTGCTATTTTATATAACTCAGGCCTGTTTTCTAGTCAGTTGATAGCTATATACTCCTCTTAATTTCTAGGAATCTTTTCACAGAGCTTATTACCCATCCTTATCTTTTTCTTTACTTCAAGTTTCTGCAAGTGAAGCACAACTCCATTTATTTAGCAGCTGTGTGCATTCCTGCTCTGTTGCAGAGGCGGACACCCACTATGATGCATGTTTCACAATGTGTGGCATTTTGCTTCTGTTTATAATTGCTATATAATTATGGAATATATTTGTGTTTTAACTGAACTCTAAGCATAGTCTACAATGAAGTCTGCACTTCCTGTGTTGTATTCACACTTCAATTGTGCTATTGAATCTTGCTGAAAAAGAAAAAAATAGTTGTGCTACTGCAGATGTATGACACACTGCAGTAGCGGTAGGAGTAGCAGTCAGATTCAGGCTGTAAGACTATTTAGTCTGCTAAATGCGTGTCTGCATAAGTTTTTGGTGTGGGAGAAAGTTGGAAGAGAGATGAGAGAAATGAAGTGTGTGGTTGACAGATCTGAAGGTCCGTGTATGAATGAATGTTTTTCTTTGATATCAGTTAGCCAGAAGGAAAATATGACTTCTTCTCATAAAGGGTGTGTTGCTATAACTGTCTTTTTAGTATTTTTAGTTTTACAGTTCTCATGTGGTTTGGAACAGTTGATTGGAATATATTATACCAAAAAAAAAAAAAAAAAAGGACATTAAAAAGCAAAACTATCTATCCATATAAAACAAAGTGGTTTGATAAATAAAGACTAGGACAATCTCAGGTACAGTTAAGAAGCCTTAACTGTAATGAAACCTCTGAATTCTGAACTTGACACTTTGAAGGACTGCAGAAATCGGAATGGATGAACGATTTAGCTGGTAAAGGACACTCAGATTAACAGTTCATCTGCCTTTCATGTCAAATGACGGTGATAGCACCATCTGGTGGATGTTTGCAGATTTTTCTGTTTGGATTTATGGGAACATGCACTTTCTTGTAGTGCATATTCAACAAACAGTTACAAATAACTTTAATGATTTGAAGGTATTCTGAGTATTTTAAATGTAATTCAAAGGATAAATATAAATTCTTGCAACACGAAAGCAATTGTATTTCAGGAAGAATTGATCTTTGGAGGGTATCTTTGGCAGTGCAGCAATCCTCTAGTAGCATGTGTATCTGTTCTTTTTTGAAGTAGGCAAAGCAGGTCAATCAAATTAAAGTCCTCATATTGCTAATGTCCACAGGTACTATAAAAGGAAAAATCGAGCTTGTTGACAAACTATAAAACATTCTTGCCATGTTTGTCTCTGTCTACAGTGTAAGGACAATGTAGACTGATAATAAGTTACGGAAATCCAAACAGTTAATGCCATATTTGTTTCCCATGTAAAAAGCCCTTGGTAATCTTTGGAGAGGTTCCATGGAGAAGGTCTGGAAAGCAATTCTTTAAAATATTGTTTGGACATGGATAGTGACTACCACTGCTGCACTGGGGTTTGGACTATTCAATGAAGGGCAAGAGCTTCCATTACCATGTCTCATTCCATGATCATTCTGTACTGTTACTCACTCTTCAATTGCAAATGAAGATACTTGGACTCCATGGCTCAAATGGCAATTTAGAATACAGTAGCTCCCTGTATGAGCTTCTCTGTAGTAAAAGGTCATATCAGCAGTTGCATTCCTGTTCAAGGAAGTGATGGACACCTGTAGTTAAAAGCCACATGACACTAGAGTTCAATTCATTTTAAAACACCTAGATTGTTTAGTCTAATGGAATGGTTACGTTTATCATTGTCATGGTATCACAGATTCGTAGAATATACCAAGTAGGAAGAGGGCCCTCATGGATCATCAAGCCCAACTCTAGCTCCACACAGAAGCAACCAAAAATCAGACACTATGTCTGAGAACATAGTCCAAGCACTCCTTGAACTCTGTCAGTTTGAGGTTGTGAACACTGCCCTGCAGAGTCTGTTTTATACCCACTGCTGAAGAACCTTTCCTAACACTCACTTGACCCTCCCTTGACACATCTCCATGTCATTCAGATTCTGGACCTGATGGACCCAGATACGGTTGGCCATTTCAGTTGTCCAAACACATTGCTGACTCATTTGAAGTTGCTGCAGAACATGAGGCTGCTCTCCAGCATCTTGTCCTCTCCTGTATACACATAGCCAGAGTTGCCCCATTACAGGCGCAGAATGCAGCACTCATTCCTGTTATATCTTTATGTATGTATACACTTATATATGGGAAACACACTGGAACAAAGTCTAATTCAGAAGCAGCTGATAACTTTTTCCTAGTAACGCTCTGGGAGGTCTGATGCCAGTCATCACTGATAAGAAAGAGAAAGGTCATGTGGGAAATATGGTGAAAAATGGAAACAATGATATCCACTCAACCTTCAAAGAGTCTGCATGTGCATATTGTTTGACCTTTGTTCCTTGCTACTTGATAATACTTCAGCTGAAACCACTCACTTCCTGCAAAGTGATGCTTTTGCTATCACTATTCTTCCTCTTAATAACTGATTTACCTCACTGGAAAGGCTGCATTTAGCTTTTTATTTAGTTATGCAAACTGTTCAGAAATGTCAGTCTAGACAAAATGATTTAAGTTAGGCCCAATATTATAGTTCTTTCTCTTCTGAATAAACAGATTTTAGAGAAAGACAGGTTTCAAATCAGATTTGCAGTTCAAGTGAAAATAATGAAAACTTCAATTTTATTAGCATTTGTTGCTTTACTGAAGTCAGTTTCCAAAGGCAGAACACTATCCTGCCAATACACCCTTTCCGAAGGAAAACTGTTTCAGCCTGTGCATGCCTCCAGATATCCTGAAAGTATCTATCATTTAGTTATGTATTTCTACTATGGTAAAGCATAATAATAATTTATTTAATGAAATCAGTCCTATAGGTAATATTTTAGAGGTAGTTGAAATAATATTAAGAAGTAGAGAGGGAGGTAAGGGGAGGTCACAGAAGGACAATGCTCATCACCCTGATGCAGACTCATGCCTAGCCAGTCCCCCAGCAGCAGCATTTCGTTTAGTCAACATCCTACCCCAGTTTCATTGCTTAGCATGATGTCCTATGATATATGTTATCCTTCTGGGACATTTGAATCAGCTGTCCTGGTTCCAACCCCTCAGCTCATTGTGCACCCTAGCCTCCATGCTGACAGGGCAGAACAAGAAGCAGACAATTCCATGACACTACTAAAGCACAGCTCTGTAACAGCTAAAACACTGGTGTTCTGTCAGCCTTATTTTCATCCTAAGTCCAAAACTCAGCACAATAGCAGGTACATTGAAAAAAACTTAATCCAAAACGAGGAAAAATGATTTAGTGAAAATGATATTTTCAAACTGAGCAGGGCAAGTCTGCAGCTACCACTGTGCTAAAGAAATTATGTACTCATAAACTGTGTTATGGCATCATGCATGCATTTGGGATTACTGAAGCATTAATATGATCATGTATCCATAATTGACCTCTTTTTTTAGATATGTTGGCTCTTGTTCACTTCCAGAATTAGCTTATATGTCTTTTGATGTTTTAAACCTCAGAAATTAGGATCTTTTCTCCAATTGCATACCTTTGCTGAATTTCTGAGGATTTGTGTCTCAGAAGTTGGTTTTAGAATTCTTCTGATTCCACCTCCTACTTCTAATACTGCATTAAGTTTGATTTTTAGTTTCCAAAAAGAGATGGTGTTCCCCATATCAACAGCACTTAAGTCAAAAACTTTCCTAAACTTCTAATTTTGTGTGTGTGTGTGGAATTCCTTGTTTTTATACAAGCGTAAAATTTCTATACAGCATAACAATTCAGCACATAATACATCAATCAGAATTCATCCATGTATCATACAGACACTGTACTACATTGTAATATAGGTTTCTGGGAGCTTTCACTGAAAATCTTCAGTAAGTCTTATTGTCTATAAAACAAAACTACATGAATTGTAAAGAGACAAATGTATTGTATTTTGTTCCAATTATTTACTTCATTTTGTCAAAACTCAAAATATACTCAAAACATAGCAACATAAACATTGCTATGAAATTGAATAGTACATTTTTAAAGAAGTGTAGTAGCTCATTTTCTCTCCATCCCAAAGGAATATTTTGGCTTGAAGAAAAGGTTTTTTAAAATACATTTGTCGGTATTTATAAAACCAGAAGATGGCAGCAAGTGTTGTCTAGAATTTTGTATCACTACCCCACTTCACACCTTCAGAGCAAATCAATATCCTTTGTAATGCAAGAGTTTGCTTTGAATGTGATGTGTAACAGAAAAGAGTGATTTACATTTGCATCAGTACCATTATTACACGGGGAAATAAGAAGGCTAATCCATTTCAAACAGATTAATCCATTTGAAAAGGCTAATGCTCAGAGGAGTTGTCAGTGTGCATATGCCAAATAAATATTGCAGTAATTTGGCTAATACTTTCCCTGATAATACAAAACAACGGGTTTAACAATTAGGCATGCTCGTGGGTTTTGTTTGTTTGTTTGTTTGCTTGTTTATTATTTTTGGCTTGTCTCATTGCCATTTCTGAAGATTTCCACAGCACATATTTGGAATTTAGATTATATTTCTGAATAGACTTTATCAGTAGTTGAAAGTATTAATGAGGACAAGTATTAACATACCTTATATGTTGGTTGCAAGATAGTTCCCAGTGAGTGGGACTCTGACAGGAGACACTGACTGGAGTAAAGTTTGTAAGATGTGAGACAAGACAGACATGTGAGACAAGATAGAATACAGAATTAATACTTCAAGAACACAGTTTTTAGATGTCTTAAATGTCATAAAATTGGTCAGCAAAGAAAATTAATTCTTTTGCCTAAATTTCTAATGGTCACGGAATGTTACTGAAAAGTGAATGTAATTTTTTTCCAAAATTACATTTAATTTAGGAAATCTCACAGCATTTTTATGTAATTGAACCTGGATTCTGATCATCACTCTGAATCAGAAGCATGTTAGGTGGAAATCAGAATTTAGACAAGAAGCAATTACATAATTTTTCTGCTAAACTAACTGATTGGTTTAATTGACTGCTTCTTTGGTGAACTCCACAAGAAACTTCATTAGATTCCTATTAACAGGAACAGACAGTAGTATTAATTTTAAAACAAAGTCATTACCTCAAATAAATTTGCAGATTGGAGAAAATATTGTTCTTGAGCTTTTTGTACACATTGTACCTCATCTTCGAAGTCTACCAGAAATGGTGAGTGAAGAAAGGGTAACAGAGGGCAATTGACACTCTGTGTTAATTTCACTTTCAGATCTGCTACAGAAGACATCCATTTCCAGTAGTTTGTGGATGCTGCCAAATATAAATTAGCATTTAGTACTTTGTTGACTAACTCAACTTCTTTGAAAAGTGAAGCATTTGTGTGCCATGATAGGTACACAAAATGCACTCATTTATTTGAGATACTTTGTAGTGCTGCTGTTCAATCGACAGGAGAAACCTGAGCTTGGTAATTGGGAATGGATGTCAAGTAGTGTCAAGACCCCTCTGTTCATAAAGCTGATAATACATTGTGTGATTACATTTGTCTCTTTACAGCTGACAAGGTCTCCCTCTTTACTATCCATTGATAGAAGAACATTTATTATTCAATTGCTGGCACAACTACACTTAAGAGTTGTAGCATTTGCTCCTGAGGATGAGTGACTCTTTGAGGTAATTGAATTGATTTTGAAGAAATATTGCTTGTATCAGGAAAAAATAATGTAATAAATGCAAATCATTGAAGCATGAGAATCTTTGGATTCATTTCTTTAATATATGAGTGGTGAATTTTCATTTCTAGTAATGCTTCATAATCTTTTCTCTTTCTTCTGTTTCCTAGTATATCTTGTCTATCATTATTGTTGATAGTCTCGTATATATTTTTCTTAATCCCACTCTAGTTTCATTGTAAGCAGAGGAAAGTAGATACTTTTGAGATTGACTGCTGTAAAATCAAAATTTCTTGCTAAACTGCTTAACTAGTAGGGAGATCATTATAATATAAACATACAAGCAGCAAACCACTTAACCAGTAAGCTGATTTTAAGAATTTTGACAGCCTGAGAAAACTATATTTTTGAATTTTTTTGAAATTATTATTATCAGATAAGCATGTCAGTTACTTTGTCTGACAATTTTTTTTGTCTCTAGCAGAGCTGCTATAAAATATTGTAAAAGATCTACATCTTTATATATTCTATCAAAGTACTATGAATTTTGAAAGTCACTTCTGCTAATATTAAAACACTTCTGGATTTTCTCAATATTGAATATATCACAGGAGGGACGTTGAGTTTAGAATATATTTATAAATACTCACATTTTTGTCTTTTGCTTTTTTGTTGGCT
The DNA here is from genome assembly GCF_987193195.1 of Phasianus colchicus. Taxonomy (NCBI): domain Eukaryota; kingdom Metazoa; phylum Chordata; class Aves; order Galliformes; family Phasianidae; genus Phasianus; species Phasianus colchicus. The sequence goes on from NC_143476.1 coordinate 54,346,521, forward strand.
TGAGGAAATCTCAAATTTGCATCCCAAAGCTACTTTAAAACCTGGGCTTAGTTTTGCCATCTCTTTAATAACATACTTCTTAATTTTAAATAAATTTCAGTCACCCACATCTCAATAATGCTCCATAGCAACGCAGAAAAGAATTACGCTTAGCAGACCCAAATGCATGTCTTCACTCAAGGACACCGTTCTTCAGCTACATCCTGAATACTCAAGCAGAGTTCAAGAGAACAAGTGGAGTTCTGCTTTATAAGTCCGTTAAGCCATCTCTAGCTTCAGTGTGGCTTTCTTTATCCAGAGTGGATAAATAACCAGTGCACAGCCTATAAACTGCAGTAATTAATCTCAGGTAGATGTGAGACTCATATGAACATAGTGTATTTCGAAACAAAATACATTTGAATTTATTGTTTTTTCCGATTTCTTGTATTTTTAAAATGGAAATAGAAGTGGGGGCATCAACTATTATTTTTGGAGGAGGATCACAGTATAGACAAACTACTGAGTTACATCATGAGACATGTTATGATAGTGGAAAATTCATAAAGCAAGCACCTATTTCTTGTCTAATCCTATTTTATTATGTTGGCCCATGACGTCAGAGGTAGATAGATGTTGGTTATAACACAGTAGAGGTTGACCCTTCCAGCCAATATTCCTTGACATTTTGTTGCCATTAGAGAGATGGTAGCAGAGGGACCCTGACAAAATGGCGTCTGACTTGGAAGTGCACATGGAACAAAGGAGTGGAACTGAATTCCTCCATGAGGAAAAGATAGCACCTGTTGACATTTAGCAGTGCTCGCTGAATGTTTATGGAGACCAAAGAGTGGATGTGAATACAGTGAGGCAATGGGCGGTCCATTTCAGCAATGGTGACAGCAACATGAAAGACAAGGTATGTTCAGATAGAAATGCACAGGTGTCACATCATGGAATGAAGAGTTGCAATCAACATATCTGCAATCAACCACCTAATGGTAGTGACTTTGTTAAAAAGCAGTGTTTTGTAGCTGAGAATTTGTTCTACCAAATAGTGTTATTGTGCTCTTTGTGTTTGCTGTGTTTTCCATAGAAGTAAACAAGAAACATTGCTTTTGGAGTGATCTATGTATGTACATACCTAGAAGTCATATCACATATCTTTTGAAATAACACCTGTTATTCGTATATGAAAATGAACATAGTGCTTCTTATGTGGAAACTTGCCACTAGCTAATTCCAAACTGAATATTTATAATTCCATATGAATAAGGAAAACTGAACTATGGCATTGATTACATTAACTTTCCATAGCTATTTGAGCAACTTTCAAGATTTATTGTAAAGTAAGAGAGTGAGACAAAACTAAAGAAGACTTCAGCTGTTAAAAATTGTTTGAGGCCCATTGAGCAGGAACTAGGCCACAGAATAATGCAGACAAGATAATGAACTGGAGATAAATGATCCCAAGCGGGCCCCTGCTGAGTGCCAGGAGAATATGTTTATACGGTAGATTTATTATCTTAGCATCTTTTTGCAGTGACCTCCAATTTAGATAAAATACCTGAAACATTTATAATCTGTGTGGGTTTTTTGTAACTAAAGGAAAAATGTTTTGTTATTTATCTAGAGCAGCTGTGAGTATTATCATGTTGAGAACGTAGAATTGGTCTGCTAACCTCTTCTGTCAGGTAAGTAAAAGTAATTAAAGCTGATTCGGGGTATGAATCTCTGTCAGATCTGTTCTTGGATAAGTAATTAAAGCTGTTTATTTATCTTTGGGGCAATAAACCCACTAACTTCTGCAAAGTTAGTTCTTTGAGGCTTTCTCTATTTTAATATTAAACCTTTCTTTGTAAATGCTGTTACTATTATTTGTTTCACATCTGCGTTTATCATTTTCATAACGAAACAGAAGTGATTGTAAAGAGTTGCTTAATTCAGATTGTGAAGGTATTAATATAGAACTAACAGGTGTTTCTATGCTTGAATGTGCTAAATCTTTGACTTTGCAATTAGCTGCCTGAAGGTTCCTACACCAGAGGCACTGCAGGGGCAGAAGCTTCATTTTCTGCAGGTCCAGTGTAAGTAATACTCAAGAAAGACATTTTGTATTTGGACATCAGTTCTCTTTATTTCTTTTAGCTCCGTAATCTGCTTAATGTCCACTGCTCTATTTCATTTTGCTTCCTCAGAGGATTCCTAAATGTAGACCACATTCCTTGCACAGGAAGTCCTCTTTAATTCACAGAAAGACCTCTTTTCCAGCAGCAGGATTCTTGGCAAAAGTAAGCAAATGAATAAACAAATGAATATAAAAATCACAGTAACATCTTTTTGCTAAGTAGTAGTTCATCATCGAAACAGTTGGACTTGAGTATTTTCAGTGAGTTCAGAAAAAAAATATTTTTCTAGTTCTGTTTTATGCCACAGTCACATCTATGAATGTATGATATTAGCTCATGATTTTAGATTTACAGAGAAAATACATTGAAGAACATCTTTTAACAATATGATTTAAATTTAGTACTTTTAACCTTTGATTCTCTTTCCTAGGCTCGGAAATATGCACCATAATCAAAGTACCACTGTCTTTTTGCTGACATATTTTTCTGCTCTGAAAAGCAGCTGATATCTACCTCTTTCTTGGATGCTTTTTCTGCTTTCAGTGAAAACCATAAGCATTTAACAACCAGCTTTGTACTTCTGCAATTAGCAGTTTTGAGTGCCAAGATGTAATAAGGACATAGAAGTATGAGAGAGTATCCAAAGAATTACTATGAATGTGATGAAAAATCTAGAGGCAAGATACATAAGAAGCAGCTGAAGTCCCTTAGTTTGTTCAGCCCAAAGCAGAGGAGACTGAGGGGAGGTCTCATGGTGGCCTACAGCTTTTCATGTGGGGAGTGGAGGGGCAGAATTGGTCTCTGCTCTCTCATGAGAGCTACAGGACCCAAGGGAACACATGGAGCTGTGTCAGGGAAAGGTCAGGTTGGGTGCTAGGAAAGTTCTTCACCAGAAGATCATGGGCATGGAATAGGCTCCTCAGGGCTTGTAGTCATGGCACCGAGCTGCTGGAGTTCAGGGAGTGTTTGGACAACACTCCAGATATGGGCTCTGAATTTTAGGTGGCCTGTGTGGAGCCAGGACTTTGACTCTTTCATTCAATAAGCTGTCTACCTTGATAGATGAGGCAACAGTAGTGCATGTTGCCTGCCTTACTTCAGTAAGGTATTTGATAGTGTATCTCATCACATCCTTAAAAAATAAGCTGACTTAGTATGTATTAGATATGAGGGCAGTGAGGTGCATTGAAAACCAGCTGAATGGCCAGACCTGGAAGGTTGTGGTCACTTTTCCCAAGGTACAGTACTGTTAAACATGTCACGAGCCTGAACCCAGAGAAAGAGTTCATCCTCAGCATATTTACAGATCATACAGAATGGGAGGAATGGCTGGCAGAATCCACATTGCCATTTCAGAGGAACTTTGGCAGATTGAATAAATGAACAGAGAGGACCATCCTGACAGTCAAAAAAAGGGGTGATTCAAAATTTTGCCACTGGGAAGGAATAACCCCATACATTAGTATACACTGGGGGCCATTCACCTGGAAGGGAGCTCAGCAGAAGAGGCCATGGGGATTCTACTGAACACCAAGTGAACACAAGCTAACAGCTTTCAGAGCTACAACAAGTAGAGTACTGTCAGCAGACAGAGGCATCCCTTCTCCTCTGTACAGTACTGGTGAGACACATCCATTGCACTTTGTCTAGTGCTGAGATCCCAAATACAGGATAGATATGGACATACCAGCATAAGCCCAGCAAAGGGCCAGGAGGTTGGAGTACCTCTCCTACAAGGACAGGCTGGGAGAACTGTGGCTGTTCAACCTGGAAAACAGAAGGCTCGGGGGATGTTATCAGTGTGCATAAATGCTTGATGGGAGGAACTGAAGAAGAGGGTGACAGATTCTTCTTAGGAATGCCCACAGACAGGACAAGAGGTAGTAACACCAACTATGAAATTCCTTCTGAACGCAAGAAATTAATTTCTACTGTGTGGGTGGTCAACCCTGGTGCGGGTTCCAATGGGATCCTATGGAATCTCTGTCTGGTGAGACAATGAAACTGACGGGACACAGCCCTGGGCAATCTGCTACAGCTGACCTTTTTTAAGCAGATGGTGAACCTAAGGAAGTCCTTTCTGACCTCAGTTGTTCTGTGCATCTATCATTCTGAGTAGTGTTTAAAAAAGGCAGGAACAGCACTCTTGGCCTAACCAATATGTAATGTGTATGTATTCATGTTACTGTTTTCTGAAGATGAAGCTTAGCCACTAATTTATCTGGAGAGTAATAATAGAGGTATATATATGGATCTGATCTGGTAGTGAGAAAGAGGGAAAAGGAAAAGAGGGAAAAAGAAGATACATTCTCAGTTCATTTTTTTGTTTTTTCTGCACATGACCATCACTGCTTTTCGCTAATATGACACACATTTTGGCAAATTAATGATATTCTACAAGTTCACGTGAACCTGTACATACTGAACAATTAATGGATTTTAGTATTGAAATGAGATAGCGTTATTTTACGTGGGATTTAACATGTATTCATAAATAATCATGCATACAAACATATTAAGTCACTTAGAACTGTAATTAGTAATTTTCAAGTCCTGGCAACCAGCAGATTTCAATTGGAATATACCGTTTGGCCTACTTGGCCTTAATAAAATTTTCAAAGAAGGGGCAGCATGTGCTTTTTAATCTATTTCTCGATGGCTAGTTGTAAATAAATGAACATGAGTTTGGTGGGTATGACAAATTAATATGCACACTGACAACTTATAAACACAGCATTGCTTAGGGAATTAGTATATGAATATACACAAGCAATTACATGTTTTAAATGATTTATTTCATTTTCTGAATAATATACCACTGAAGTGGAAACTGATAAAAAAGAGAATACAAATAAAAATATTATATCAACTTTTTACTGAACTTATTAAATGGAGGCCCTCTTAATGAGGAAATTAATGAATGAAGCAGCTCATTATGGATAAGCATTCCTTGTGGTCGTTAAGAATTTGTCACCATAGACCTGTCATAGTCAGTTTAATTATGATTAATGTCTTATCTTGAATTCCATCTCCATTCATATCTGAGAAATAAATGCAAACCCTATTATATGATCAAAGTTCATAAAAAAGGGTGAGCTGCTGATGGCCTAATATTTTATTCAGCTTCACATTCATATTTATCATTTTTACAAGAACGAAAAGCAATATTACAACATTTTTGAAAATATATTAAATACATACAACCTCTTGTTCTTCCTAAAACCAGGATTTTGCGTTCAACATTAAACATATTAACAGCTTTTTCAGATGCAGTTGCCACTATTCGATGTCAATTTGAATAAAGAGAACAATGATTTTCGTCTCTAAACTTTACTCAAGGACTTGCTAAACTGCATAATTTAAACTTTTTATTTAGTCAAAGCTCTCATAAACACCAACACAAATTGTACATGAGCTGCAATCAATGTTTAATCTGCTACTCATGTTGTTTTTACTCTGTGTATATATGTGAGGTGAATATTTTTGTTTCCAAAGGCCTTTCAGTCATCAATAGCCCATATTTCCCATTATTTGATGTTATATTTGATCTGTTAAATCCTTTCCACACTAATGGATTAATGTGAAATAGTGCAAACACTGTGTTTGGCTGTGTTATTTTGGTTACCTTAATATTATGAACTCAATGCCTTATTTTCTTACTGACCAAAAAACAAAAACAAAAACAAACAAACAAACAAAAAAATCAGGCTTTCAGTCTGTATTTCCTCTTCCTTTTTTTTTTTTTTTTTTTTTTTTGAGTACCTAGACTAATTTCAGGCAAATCTCTGTCTTAGTATAGAAACAGAGATGTCGGAAGTATGAAATCTGTTCAGTATCCATGATGGTTGGTAGCTGAGTAAAGATCTCTATTGAGATTTAGATTAGGTGGAGGTTTGGGGACCATAGGGTGGAAATTTACTGTGCCACAGAATCAGTGTGTTTCCAGTGTTCACAGATAACTTTATCTTACTGAGTTACAAAAGAAATTTTTTTTTGCCATTTCTAAGAAAAAGACCAGGGCAAAGTATGATATTCCTTAAATAATTTAATATGAACTTTGTTGAAGTAGGGGTATTTCTTGATTAAAGTTTCCAAAAATGCCAATTTTGTAACATGGTAGTGTACTAATTTATTTTCTTCCACAGCATTATTGGCATGTTCCAGAAATTAATCAGTGTTATACAGCCTGGACATGGTAGCCTTCGTCGTCTCTAGCTCCAGAAGTGGGACAGGAGTTAAGAAGATCTTCAGGAATAGAGGTGAAGGTTGCTAAGTGAGAAAACGAAATTTTTAGAAGAGAGGACTATATTCCATCCTGTTCTTTTTCTCTGGATCCTCTGAGGTGATGCTGAGCTAAATTGAAAAACCAGCATTGTCACTGATGGCCATTCTTTAATAGTTCCTGATACTAGAGATACTTCAATATTTAAATTTTAGTTGAACTGGCATTAGAAGAGAAGGTATGGGGTAATTTGGAAACACTAACAGATTTCTCTTCTCTCCCATCCATATCAACATAAGCTAGTAGTTGTATGAGCATAAAATCACAGTATTTTTGACCCCCTGAAAGAGCCATACTTTACTTGTAAGGAAAAGTAAATTTGTCATTTCACTTTCCTGTAATTTCTAAATGTTCTGAAAAATTGTTACTGAAATGAAAATAATGAATGGGTAGAATCACATCACATCATTCACTTTAACGATAGTGACTTTTTGAAGTCAGTATTTTAAGAAGTTGCATTATTTATCTAACTGAAACATGCTTTACCTTAATTTGTCTACACAGGTGAACATATACATCAGTTACAAGCTTTTATGCTGTTCTTCATGATTTTTTATGTCTTCTTTGACAATACCAAAATGTTATGAGATCTGTTCAACTAGAACACAATATGTATGAGTCAAGGAAGAAAAAAAAATCCTAAAATCTAATGAGATCCTGGAATACATCCTTTCCTATGCATTTTTTCCATAAAAATTAAGAATTTCTATTTTTCTCACCATTTGAAGGTAATCTCATTTCACTTCAGATCCCAGGAATAACCAGAGACAAGTTTACCTCATCACTGTATAAGCCTGTGAAGTCAATATAAATAGCCTAAGTGAAGGATTTGAAAGCGCACATTTTAATTACGATTTCCCATAGGTATTTGGGGTCATATGTTTAAGAGTGTGTGATGTTCTTAAAAGCTATGTCTTTCAGCAGTCTCCACTACTGACTTCATGAGTCTGCCCTTTAGAAAAGCACCCTCTATCATATTTATGATGTTGTCTTACTTAAAATGGATACTAATCCAAGTCTACCCAAGGTTTAACTGTACTCCTATGACTGTTACAGCACTGAACCCCAAGGGGACAGAGTGGACTTGAGCAGCAACTTCTGTGCTGCACTGATACTTCACTTCCAGAGCACACTTAAGTCTTGGCACTCTCTTTCCCTCTGTATTTCCAATTTTCCAATTCTCTTTCTCTCTTTCTATGGCTCTTTCTCTATTCTCGTTCTTATCCTCATACTTCATCTTTAGTGTCTGCTTGGTGTTGTTGCTGACTCTGCTCAAAGTTTAAACTCTCTTTTAAAATTCTCTACATATTTTTTCTCATTCCACTGAGTATTACCACACCTCAAGCCTCTCATAGCTTGCTGTTTTTTTGTGTTGCTCTCACTTGCTTTAATTCTGGCAGCGCTCACAAACACTTCTTTTTGTCAGATTTTTATGTAATTTTTCCTCCCATTCTCAAATGCATCCCCTTGTGCACATGATTCAAGCTGCCTGTCACAACCTGTGAATAAAGAACCACTTTATTCATGTTGCCTTTAAAACTCACTTCAGCTATTTGGCTTATTGTGATTTTTAAATAAATTTTGATTGCGTATTTTAAAAAATTATTCAGATATTTTATTTGTATATGTATAAATGTTATGCAATTTGTCTATTGTTATTCCCTTTCTGATCCCTTTCCTTAGACAATAGGCTCTTCACATCAAGGTTGTATTGAATACACTGCAAGCGTTATACATACCAATGCTGGAATTATTTTAATGTCAAAGTAACAATTAGATAACTGTTCCCCCACCACTTTGCTTTTCTGGAAATATGAAAAACATGGAGGTTTTTTTCTTCTTTTTGTTGGTTAATTCATGTAAGTTTCATTCTGAAGACCCTTTCTGAGTAAGTGGATGGGAGAATAAGAAGTAACAGAATGCAAAGGGGGGCTCCACAGTTACAGCCACTGAGGGAAATTTTACTGTACTGCCAAAAATAAGAGTGACAATTCCTTTATGCCTCACTGGTGCTACTGGTACTCAAGTTAGGTGATTTTTTTACCTTATGAATAAATAGAACAGAGCAAGAATCATAAAACAGCTGGATAACTGCATCCTTAGCTTTCAGTACTCTCTCAGGCAGGATCCCTGTTTTTCTGCTCCTTGTTTGCTTGGGCTGTGACTAATTTCTGCATTGCTCTAGTTTTGCACTGGCACCTCTTTACAGATTTCTGTGAACACAGAAAGAAAAGGAGAGAGAACTGAGTATAACTAGATATAAGTATTCCATTATTAATTCAATTTACATAGGAATAATATCACAGGAGAATGTAAGTGACTGGGTCAGGTGCATTTAGGTTTTAGGCGTTTAGGGTCCCCGTAGAGGGGATATTAAAGTCTCTTCAAGGAGAAGCTTGACATTGCCAGTGATAACTGAGGGTGAGGACCTAGTCCTTTACTCGATGGCTGGAAGTGATGTGCCTCCTGGTGCCTAGCAACACTCACTGAGGTCATGTGAAGCTTAATTCAGTTGCTGCATAAGGCCAGTGGGAGTGAAATCCTCTTTTTTCTAGAGCATACTCTATAGTGCCATAGACAGTGAGAGACCCACTGGGTGTCTAATTCCCTGTTCGCTAGGAATTAGAGCAGATATACGCAGCGGCACAGCAGAGCACTCAGTACCAGTCTTTGCCATTTTTAAAGACTGTCTTTTCCACTGTGTGCTTAGGGACCAAAACCCAAAACTCTCTCCATTAGGCAAAAGATTACCAGACATAGGTATTGTTAAAATCTCCTGGCAGGGAGAGCAAGTGACAGAAGCAGAAGACCTGGGTGAAGATGACATGTTCAACCATTAAGCGAGAAAGGATTTAGCAGTCCTGTGGAGGTACTAACAGCTCCCGATTACACTGCTCTGCTACAGGGAGAAATCAGCAGTGGTGCACCTTTCTGCCAAGCCACCCCTTTTCCTGAGCTGCCACCCCATGCATGACAGACATGGATCCTCTGCCATGTGGACATAATCCCTAGCCAACAGCACTGCAGGGGTTGCAGCATGACGGTGCCTGCAGAGCTGTTGGTTTTGCTGCTTGATCATGTTACCTTATCTCATCAATTACATACCTTAGTAATTACAAATTAATAATCTATGTCTCTACATACAATGTTTCTGTTTTCATATCAGGATGCTGGATAGTTGAATGAATCAGTACAGTGCTGGTGCTGATGTTTTCCTACACCAGTGAATATGCAGTAACTCTACTCCTCATTGAGTGTCTAGCCTATTTTGATATGCTTGGTCCCCATGCAATTGAGACTATGTGACAGATGTGCAGAGCATAGCAACAATTCTGCATGTAGAACTGACAGATCTACAATTTTTCACCCAAACAGGAGACAGATCAAACTGCTGGTGAAATAAGTGGGATTTTGCTTTTGATTTCTATGAAATAATAGCAGAGCTATTACATGCCCTCTTCTAGAGTTTTATTTATTCTATTATGGGCAATTTAAAAAAAATACCTCTGTTCCAGAAGTCATAGAATGACTGGTACAGACTGTCGCAGATGGGCCAGTGCTCCGGTCTAGGCTTCTTTACATGTAGAAGACACAATGGTAAAAGAACTACAGATATTGCCATGAACAGAATGTTGTGTTGTATTAGAGAGCCATTCCTCAGTTTTACGCAGAATTTCTTTAGCTTCCTTCATTGTTCAATATTTGTTTTATGATCATCAGGAAGGTTATTGTAGAAGCCAGTAATGTTTCTCATGGGAATGTAGTCAGTACCATAACCCACTAATAAACGTGAATTAGAGTATAGCTTGTTTTAACCTCGCACTAGAAAGCAGGAAAAAAGAAAAAGCCCAGAGAATATATCTCTTGAAATAAACTTTAATTGCTGTAAAAAGGACTGTAAAAGGAGAAATAATGTGTAATTGAAAGAGCTTATGAATAACTTTTATTTGTGCTGGTAACATAAAATAGATGTCAAGCCATGGAAAGAAAAAATTATAAGAGAAAGATTTCCTGCTTCAAACTAACTAATTGACAGTGTGGAACTTCAGACTGAATAACACTCAAAAGCGTGATAAAAAGAGAGTTTGGGTACTGTAATGGAGTGATAGTAGAAGGATTATAGAAATCTCAGTAATTAGTGTAATTTTAAGTCTTTTCACAAATTATCAATAATAAATACACAGTACATCACAGATTTCATTTTTAAGAGAAAGAAAGTTTCATGTTCATGGCTATGAAGAATGAATTAGAACCTTTCTATTTAATACTTTTAAAAGGCAAAAGAAAAATTTGTGTGCTGTGGGCAAGACAGAGTTCAGTCTTGTATGACTCAAGTTACGTTAGCAGTATTTGCCCTTGTATACTCTGTGCACTGCTAAGGCAATAGGCAAAATGGAATGTTTAGTCTCATACTGTCTTTTGAGAAAAGAGAAAGACCAAATTGCTCTTCTTTTGGTCGATGCCATTGCTCAAGAAGCATGAAGATTCCCAAATCAGTAAGATAGAAATGTCATACTTCTGAGTAATCCCATTTTCTTTTAGTGAATCCATTCCATTATGAGATGAAAAGACCTCTGTGTGTTACTTTCACCTTAACAGGCTGTTTTACATTATGGTTTTTGTTTCTGCAGCACACTTCCACTTTCATTCACACTTCACACACAAGAACACTCACGCACACATGCACACAGAATTTTTGTTTTCTTTATGAGAATAATCTATAATTTTGGTGGACCAAAATGGTACAAAATTCTTACATTAAGAAAAAAAAAATCATCAGAAAATAATGATAATGCAATAATATGCATGATGTGTTTGTACATAATTTAGTGTTGGTTATTTCATAAAAACTGAATTATTGACTCTGCAAGACATGCTATGCAGAAACAATTTCCCACAGTCCTTCAAGTAGGTGTTCCAAAAGCTTTTCATCCCAGTGTCTCTGGTTAAGGAAAGATAACTCCTGATAGAGCTGTTACTCCACCACTGGTTCAGTGAAAGTGGTTATCAGTGGTGTCAATCCATAGGGTCAATCCCTGTTCGTATAACTTGCTGTATTTATGAGGGGGATGTTTTGTGAGTGTTGTTTATCTTTGTTTGTTTTATTCTCACAAAACAGTCTCCATGCTACAAAGCAATCTTTCACAAGACTGTACAGAAGCTTAAGGTATTTTAACTGCAAGTCTTCTTTTTATTGAAAGCATATGCAAAATACTGTGTTCATATTTGCCTCTTGTCTCATGTAATTTACCTGATTAGTTGCTCCCTCTTAGAGGGGGTGTACAACGTATACTCATTCCACAGGGCAAGTGAAAAGAGTCTCTTGTAACTTCAGTAATGCCACTGGGAATATATTTGACCCCACACCTCCAGTCCTGACATTGTTTAACCATATCCCACAGCTAGTGAATTTCAATTATTTGTTCAGAAGAGCCATTCATAATTGCCGGGTGTAAGCCTGCCTTTAGGATGCAAAGCAGAAAACAATGAAAATGCAACACTGGCGAATTAGAACAGCGGCACTTAAATGTATAAATTAACTGGGCCTCTTTTCACAGCTTTCTCTTTCTGTTCTGAGAGGCCTCAGTCTGGTGACATCAAAGATGGGATTATGTGAAAAGATAAAAACTTGATCTAATATCCATGTTTGAAGTCATGAAAGTCCTCTTCTCTCGAAGCCAAAATAACCCTCCTTATAGCACAATGAGCGAGGGTCCAGGTGCAGGGGGGGGAAGGCTTTGGCAAGGCACTGGGGATATCTCAGAAGCCAAGGAGTTGTACATTTAGCCATAGTCTTCCCAAATGTGCTAAAGGATTGAATGTAGACTTTGGAAGCCCTGCCCTGCCAATTAATATGTTAAATCTTTCTTTTAAATGTAGAATGCTATTACGCATGTGGCTGGATTGGCCTTTAATGAGAGTTTAACCTGTTTCACCTACTTATAGAGAAATCTACATAATGATATGTGTGGAATAAACAATGGAATACATTGTCATCTAAGAGTACGCTACAATCACATCTTATTAGCTTCCACAGTACTTCCAGTACACTTACTGCAGAGTGGGACAAAATGATGGATTTACATTTGTTCCTCTCAGTGAGGAAGTCTTCCTACATTCAAATAGTATCTCACATGAAACAGTCTGCTCTGAGTTTCTAAAAATCGTCTGCAAAATGCGGATTTACATCTTCTAAAGATACACAGCTGCATGCGAGAAGACTCTTATTTTAATATACACATCTCAGAATACATGCCCTTAGTGATTCTTTTTCTTAAAATAGTGAGACATCCATCATGGGCCTAGACAGTCCCCAACAAGTCAAAAGAAGTGCTTCTATTCAACTTACAATGTATGTCAGTTTCTAGAAGAAGATTTTACAAACATCAGATACTAGTGAGAATGTTTGCTATTTGTAATGTCTGTGATTCTGTACCATCTATAATTCTAATAGACAGTTATCTTTTTCCTGGATTTTCAGCCTGTGATTCATTTTCACTGGCAGAAAAGGTAGAGAAATATCAGTGTATCAAATCATAGCTATAGACAGTCACATGGAACAATGCTTGTAAAAAAAGAAGGAATTAAAATGCCACACATCTGATATTCCTCTCAGTCTCAATTCCTGTCTTGAACAAATTGCAATAATTTTATCATGCTCAATTCTACTCCAGTGGTGAGAGAAGATTTTTCAGTGGATTATTTGCAATGACTTTGAAATAATATATGTATTAAAAATATTACTGCTGTTTATGTACCTTTAAATTATATGCTTCCAGAAAAAAAAAAAAATACATTTTCTTAACAGAAATATTGGGAAAAATATTGTTCACTTATTTTGGATTATGACTACAAATTGAATGGCCTTTAAGATCGTTTATTCTTTCTCCTACTGAGTCCCAGTCATTAATTACATCCTGCCTTTTCTCTATTGTAAAAGGTTTAGAATTGGATACTCTGTTGAATGGAAAGCTTCAATAGTGCAAGCTTCATGGAAGAGCCATCAGGACCATCTTTGGTAAATTAGTTTGTGGCAGACAGCGTTGAGTGTTTCTTCATAATGTAAATCACAAAAATCAGTGCTTGTCTTATAGGCAGGTAGGATATCAATTAGATTTCACTGAACTCTTACATCATTAGAATATGTATCTTATAATGGTCTTACTGCTGAGACAGAGTGTTTAGGTCAAGCTGACCTTAGAGATGGGTATTTTTTTCCGGTCTAGCTTTCAGGCAGCAGAGAGATGCTAAAATGATTGGAAAACTACAAAGAAAAGTTTTCATTACTTGATGGTGGTGGGAAGGCCCTCATAGAAGATTTTCAAGATGTTAAAAGGGGAGCAACTTTAATCCTGCAAGAGGCCCTTGAGGCTTCTTTTGGCATTTGCAGCTCTGGGTGGTCCAGCTGAATCCTTTGTGGTCATTAGGGTCCCCCTAAGCATTTTGATGACAATGCAATTTGTGAAAATTCTTGAAACGAGGGTTGCTGGAGTATTTAACAAGCTCTCAGCATCCTCCATGGCCTCTGTGCTGCTTTCATGCTCCCATCATGCTGCATTTTGTTCGTATTTTGTGCACTGAAAACCTTCTCTACCAGATACCAGAGCAGGAAAGGTTGCTAAGCAGTTTTATAATAAATGAGATTTAGCTGTTGCACAGCCCAGAAGAACTGGGTAGTGCTACTGCTAGAGTTGAAATCAGTTGCCTGATTGGTTTGGTGAAAAGCAACAAAAAGATGACATCATCCATTTATCCATGGGACAAGACGCAGACATCTGCCAGCATCAGGACCTCCGGGCACAATATCACAGTTCTTCCAGGGAGCTGGAGCTTCATGGCCCTTGGAAATGGATAATGCTAATTGGAAACCACGAAGCTCAAAGAAGTGAGGAAAACTGATTAGTAGGCTTATTGCAGTTAAAAAAAAAAAAAAAAAAAAAAAAAAAAAAGGAAATATTTGGCTTATATGAGGCTCAAAGAAAAATATGAAATTTTGTCTGGATTCAGACAGCCTCTGAGGCTGTGCTGGGCCCAAATCTTATTTTCAGAAGAGTGCAAATGGATTTTCCTACTGTTTTCCAAGTACACTTACCAGTGTCATCACAGAGTTTAATCAGTGCCAAGTTTCATTCCACAGTCTTTCAGTTGTTCTCATCTGCACATTCCTGAGATTTAAAAGAAAATTAACAAAGTGACACACTCTTCCTACAAAAGAAAAGAGGAGCTTGCTAGAAAGGCATCAGCCAATACATGTGAGATTTAAATACAGACTTTGACGCTGCTATCAGAAACCTATGCAAAGTTAGGTTTCCTTTATTTCTGCTCACCTGTAAAATAAAACTACAGTGCCTCTTCTCTTGTATTTATCTCTGCTCAACATTTGGCATTAAAAAAATTGATCTAATTTCTTTAGTGAGTAGACTGAAAAAAAAAGATATTTCCTATCTTCCTTATAAGTTCACAAGAAGTGAAAATGTTACAGGTATGTTTTACTTTGACTTATCCCTTTGCTATGACCATGACTTTCTCTGAGGAGATTCAGCACTTCATCATTTGGGCTGGTGGGTTTGGAAGTGAAGTGTTTCTATAAGCACTATCTACATCGGTACTGAAAAGTTTGGGAACCCTTAGAGAACTTTCTGAATGTCCTTGCTATACCGAGTAAAAGTAATAGAATCCTTGCCTTTCATTATATCCACCAGAAAGGTTTGAATAGAAACTGTGTCACTCCACTTTTCCTTCCAGCTTTTCTGTGGCTACTGGGGGAATTATCACCTGGATGCCAACATCCCAATTAATTATTCAGTAACATTTTAAAATCAAAGAAATTTTGATTGTAAAAACATGTTCATCTGCATTAATAATTAGTTCTTTCAGTCATCTTCAGTGTGCCCTTGTTAATTTATATTGAGTAGAAGTTGTTGAATACCCCTTGCATATTTAAGAGCCCAGAATTTACTTCTGCACAGGTTGCAAATTTTTCTGCTCGGATCTAGTTCCTTTTGCATGTCATCAGTAAGTATTGCATAGAACTTCCAAAGTTTTGAGATTGAAGTAAGCATTTCACCAAGCACTGGCAATCTTGGAAATATTCTCCATAAAATTATGTTCTTGCATTAGAGTCTCAGTGCAACTTTGAGAATATTAGATCTTATGTTGTTCTCTCAATTGACAGAATTGTTAGAAAACTCTAAGTGAAGAAAAAGTGAATCTATTTAAAGAAAACCTGTTTTCCAGTCTTACAACATTTTTAGTAATACTTGTTTATAAGGAAATGGTTCTCTTATGCAACTTAGATGTTCTCTTGTGTAGGATGAAATGGATTTGTTTCAGGCTACATAGGTACAGTTTTCTCAACATTAGTTATTTCCATGTTAAGCAATGGAAAGTGTACAAGACAGTTTGTTTTTCTTGTCTGAATCCCATGAATGTAAATAATTCTATAATGTTAAAAGTTAATGAAAAGGCATGCAATGATCCTATGAGATCTCTGGGTATTAGATCACCAGGATGAAAAATTTTCTTGTTCAAAAAAAGTCAGTTTGCCTCCAAGAGAAGGTAGTGCAAACTGAGAAGAGCCGTTGCAGCTGTCCTGTACACCAAAATATTTGTGTTAGAAGGATATGCCTTTACCAGGGAGAAGCCTTTCAACAGTGGTCAATTCCTTTCTGTCTTCTGCCATGAATACAGAACATATCCCCACTCCTCACTTCTGGAACTTACAGAAAACTGATAGTAGGCGCTGCATGCCTCTCTGATGGCTGCGAATCACTGCACTGATGTGGTCCTACTCTCACTTGTGGCCAAAAAAATAGGGGACAGTTCTAGGCAGCATTTTTAACTTTCAGCAAATCGGAAGAACGTGACTGAGTTCAGCAGCTTTCTGATTCCTGGCTCATGAGGAATGTGTGCTTGTGATGCTTCCTAGGCATGAGACAGAAAACTAAATCTGTTGGTAGCAAACTAAAATTCCCTGTAAAAATTATTCTCACAATGAAGTCATAAAGTACTGCCAGCAGAAGACTGTCATAACCCCTGCTAAGGCAGCGATCCTTCACAGCAAAAGAAAATTGGTTACAAAATTGTGTTCAGAAGGCAGGAAGAATTCACTATCAAAGTGTCAGATCATGAATTGTAGGGCAGACACTTTTGAGTTTGACACCATGGAGATGAACTTGTGATCAAAAATGAATAAAATTATGTGCAGTAAAGAAAAAATTACTATGCAGGGAAAGAAGAAATGAGGATGATAAAAAGAGTAGCCTAAGTATGAAAAAGATAATAGAACCCATGAGACCTTTCATTTTCCTTCTTGGCCTCTGTATTCCTGCACACTCACTGTGTTTTCTACTCACCTGTTGCAAAAGAGATTTTCTCAGTTGCTTACATCTGGCAAACCATCTCAAAACTTTGCTGCAAGACTCAAAATGCATGAATTTATGTGTCATGCTACTTGGTGTCATACTATTTTCTTCTATAGCCAGACCTTTCTGTGATGTTCTAGTCCTCCCCTTCTTATAGTGAGAATTTACTGGGCACCATGCTAACAAATACTTTATGGAAGCTCTGTTCAATATTCAGTTTATCTCACAACATTTATTTTCACTAAAAATGAGTTACCAGAGAAGAGCATTCTGTGATACCTTGTATTTGGTGAATACAAGTTGCATTTACTCCTCTTTAAATGTACATTTAGGCTTATATAGCAGTGTGTGTGTTTTTTTTTTCTTTCCTTCACAATTCCTTGTCCTTCAAAATAAAGTCAGCCTAATTGACTGATATTTTCTTTGTACTCTCCCTTCATCTCTTTCTGCAAGTTTTCATGTGAAATATACTGATGAAACAGAGATGCATGTTCGAAGCAGGGAATACTAATTTTACTAAATGTAAAATCTGGAGCAACATTAATTTTGCCTCCCAGTTCAAATGTAATTTTCAACTTAGTAGAGCATTTGTTTGTTTGTTTGCAGCACTGGAGCTGGTGAGTAAATTACAGCTTCTTCAGTTTTTAATTAGTGTATGACAGATAACAGTGAAGATAACAGAGGTTCTGTAAGGACCTCAGTTAATTCATCTTGTTTCTGTTTCACTGGTGTAACTTAACTTGTTTACCTTCATTTTGAAGACGTATCCCCTGTTCTTCTTGGTTATTTTTTGTTTGTTTGTTTGTTTTTGGTCATTATCTTTTCTGCAAACACTTGAAGAAGAAACCATGCATTGTTTCACTTTCCAGGCCTCATCCTGATAACCCCATCCAAGTCCAAAAAAAAATATATGTATTCTATGGTAACCTACCAACAATGTGCCATGTATTTTCTTTCAGGCTCAAGGGTACCAGGAATTATTTTCATAAGAAGTCAATAAAAATCAATTAAGTAAACAACATGTAAACACTTGATGGTTGCAGATAGACATTTTATTAATCATAGGAAGTATCACAATAATTTTCAGATTTTTTTATAGTTTGAATTCATAACAGCAACAGTAAAAAGACCACAAGGGTTAAGAAAACTTAAATTTCAAGTCTTAGAAAGGGTTGAAACCCAAATCACACATTCTACATAAAGCAATAGGTTAATAATAAAACACAAGTGCAGACTACAATCACGTTACTAAATTCTCTTACATTTTTCCCAGGAAATAATCATTTTCCAGTCACAGATCTATGGTGCAAGCAAATATTTTAATACATAAAAAATACATTTTTCTACTTTCTTCCTGCACTTTTGTCCAGAATTAAACATTGATTGAGCTTTGGATTATTATGATGAAAGAAAGGCCTGATCCACACTGGGAGTTTGCTGTGTGTTATGTACAGTTAGGAAAGATTTTTTTGTTAGTGTGAAGACTGACAGTAAATAAAAATGAGCAACCTTCATCAGTAAAAGGACTGTTTGACAAATAATTTATTCACTGGTTAGCACTGGTGTTTGGCCAAAAAGGCTACCTTTTCTTGACATCAGGGGGCTGTGATTAATGGAAAAAGGATATGATTTTTTTCTGCTTTTTTAATTGTCTGCTTTCAGTTCAGTTCTTGGTCCCTGTGGTTGTTCCAAAGTCTGTCAATGTCTACCATGCAATAGTTACCTTTATGCATAATATAACAAAAGTACCATGGAGTGCAGTCTGACACCTTTCCCCCAGATGCTTTGCTGTAAAAACGTGGTGTTATTCCTCACTGAAAATGAGTGCCTCTCCCAGCATAGATTAAGCATTCATAAAAGTCCAGAGAAATATTACAAAACTGCACTGCATTGTGGATATAAAAAGCATTAAACCTACATTTTAAAGCTCTGTGAAGCTCAACATTAGAGTCCTGTCATCTATCATGTATCATAACTTGAACATTTTCTCCTCAAAGCAAACAGCTTTTTTTTTTTTTTTTTTTTTTTTTTTCACTAACTCTGCAAGCAGAGGATATAAGATTAAAGCAGTACATTAACATGGATGCCTCAGACATGCATAGCACAGACATGACCAGTGTTACGTTACCAGGACACAGATACTCAAATCACAAAATCATAGAATATCCCCAGTTGGAAGGGATCCAGAAAGGATCATCGCATCCAACTAAATGTATATATGACTGTACACCCTCTCCTTCCATTCTGAAGACCCTTAGCCTGTTGAATTCTACTTGTACAGAAGATACTTTTGATTCTCTCCTCCGATTCTGTCTTCTGACAGCTATCTATCTGCTGTTAGGTGGAGGAAATCACAAACTCCATAATGCATTCAACTTTACTTAGGATTTAAACAGGAACGTGATATTTTCTGTTATGTTCTACCTCATGACTTTTTTACTTTTTTCTCTACATCTAGCAACTATTGAGACAATATTTTCTTAGAGACTTCAACCACAACATCATAAGAATCCTAATTTCAGGATCTATTTTTATGTACATAAATCCCCATGCGTATCAGTTTGCATATATCAAGAATGAGTTTCACCTTCCATTCACCATTCTGCAACTCAGTGTAGAGGTCTTTCTGCAGCTCCAAATTTGCCAGCTCCCCTTTTCTGTTGGTCTGGATGACTTAAGATCATTAAAAATTTCTCTATCTTTACCACATCTTCTACTTACAACTACGAGTTTTTGGAACACTCAACACCAATTCATGTGGTACTCCACTGTGAAAACTTGCCACTTTTTCCAATCCTTACTTTCTCATCCCCAGCCACCATGTACTTTCCCCAATGGCTGTTGGACTCTGCCTTTGTGGAAAAGACCCTGCATCTTACTTGGCATTTCAGTGAGATTACATTTATTCTTAAGTGATGGCATGACTCCATCTGCCATCCTATATTTGATTGGCACTGGTAGGCAGATGTGAATCTTTTTGTACTGAAGAGGTCTTGAACTTCCTTTGGAAGGCCTGAGAAGTGCTCTAATAATTTGGCCTTCTTGCATGGGTAGCAACAGTGACCGTGTTGTACCAGAGAAAAAGGAGGACCACAGATTAATAACATATATTCAGGGTAGAGCTTTAGGCAGTTAAGATTTGGTATTTAGCATATAAAAGTCTAAAATTATACCTAGTTAATCTAACTAAAGCTGGTTAAGCTTACCGTGTGTTCAGAAAACTTGAATATTTCCAGGATGTCCAGAAGCAGAGGTGGAAGATTACTTTTCAAAAGTGAGATTCTTACAAATTTTAAGCACTTACAGGAATAAAAGTGTATCTTAAAACAGCCAAAAGGAAAAGCCAGATCCCGCAAACACCAGCAGACTTCCCAGATCAATTTCTGGCACAAAAGACTTCAGGACTCAATCAACAGAGCCTAGAATTCCTCAGAAAATATTGGTAGTTACATTGCGACAGGTGTCACTGAGCTCAGAATTCACTGAACAAAGAGACCACCATATATCAGACCATAAAACACTTCCATTCTAGAAGTCTTACTGCCTTTGCTTGGCTGTTCTTGAGATGTGTGTCTTATGGACTGATAATATAGTGCCTTGTTAGGTATACTATATAGGAACAGTCTCTCATAAATAGAAATACTCTTCATTGTTTTAGCTAGCCACAATGAGTCAGAAATAGGGGGAGGAGAATTAATTTCTTTTCTTAGGCCACTATTCTTCTAACAATTTCTCAGCTACCTTTAGCAGTCTAATGGCACCAGGACTAAGCTTGCTTGTCTTTCCTGCATCTGCTTCTTCGGGTTACAGCCAACCCGTCTGCTCCCACCCAGGCTTGGATGCCTTTTCTGTACAGAGCAAGATGTGCTTTACTCTGAAGGCAAGTCTTTTCTGCATGTATTGAGATAGCAGACAGGCAGAAGTCTGTGGGTCTGTTTTCTTGTCAAGTAAAAATCTCACCCTACTCCAGATTACACCTGTTTTATTTTGTTTTGTTTTGTCTGGAGGAAAGAGTGCTATTTTATTTTCCTAGACTTTATACTCTCATCTGTTTTTGAACAGCACTGGGGTCGGTTTTGTTTGCATTTTAGGAACACCGGTCGTCGATATTCAGTGTCGTAACAATACAAAGTCTACGCTTGGAGTCGGGGCTCTTAAAAACAAGAGATAATGTATAGACTATTTAGACTCACCTCCCGCTTCCCATCTGCTGCCGCCTGCACGAGAAACCCGTTCGGACGGGCAGTGTGGCTCGGCGCATCGCTCCGCGCAGCGGCCCCCGTTACCCCCGCCCTCCGCCGGACCCCCGCCTCCGCCCGCTCTCCCCGGGGTGCCCCACGGGGTCCCGCTGCCCGCCCGCCGCTTCCCGGATCATTCTTCTGCAGCTAAGTTTTCCCCTATTCACTTTAGCACACTGCCCAGAATCTTCCCGGCTCTCCAGAAGCATCTCGCTTGTTCCTGGGGGGGATCGCTGCGACTCGCGCTCCGGGTTTCCCATCTCTCTCGCCCCTGGCACCTTTCTCAGGGGAAATCTTTCTTCCTAGAGGTAGCGAGGGCGATGGGACATACCTAAACGTACCGAGCCGTGCAAAATTAGTGCAATTCGCGAGTTATTTGGGAGACTGTTTTCTTTATAAGCAACGACTTTTTAGCAGCAGAAATACCATCTCGGTTTTTCTTGCCTAAAATGGAAGACAGCGGGGTAAAGAAAACGTGGAACACTTTATATATATATATATATATTTTTTTTTTCCTTCATAATTTCTTTTGCCCGGTTTATCTGGCTGCAAAACTTCTGCGGCAATTGCCCTGACAGCCTAACTTCCGAAAAGCCGTACTGACCCGTGTCTCGTTAACAGCATGAACGCGCAGCACTGCCTCGATAAACTGCAGCTGCATCACCAGCGGTGCTTTCCAGCGCCGGGGATGATTATGAGCGGCTCCCATCGGCACCCTGCGATCCCCGCGGAACGTCGGGAGCCAGCACTGAGCGCGGGGCTCTCAGGGACCCCACTGCTTTCCCCACTGAGTTCCTGCGCTGGGAACCGGGAAGAATGAGCCCAACGCGGGGGAGGGAACTGCCACACAGGGGCACGGCCGCTGCCGCGCATGAGGCGGGGACGTCCTGGGCAGCGACTGCGACCCAAGCCCGGAGAAAGCCGCGGGCTCTGAGGGGGTTCCGTCTATTCTCTTCCGTGTCTATCGCCGAGGAAACTTTTGGGTCGTCTAATCTGTCTGGGGCGAAAGGAGCGCCAGACCAGGCGTAAAAGGCGAACGCTGCGGAGAACAGCATCAGCAGAAGCAAATGGATAGGTGTGTTTAATGAGCACTGGGGTACAGCAAGGAGGGCAGCAGTCGCTACCAAAGCAGCCGGCACTCATCAGCCGCTCTCCGGCTTTCGACCCCCTGCTCGGCACAGACCTCGCCTCTGTCGGAAGATTGTTTTCACTAAAGTGCTTTTTCCGAAGAATTTTTAATTATTTTCTCTTTATTATTATTATTTTTTTCCCACCCAACAGGTTTTAGCGTTCACGCTCACGTGGAGGAAAGGCCAAGCGACACACACGGAACAGCGGTGTCCGTGAGCGGCGAGGGGCGATGCGACAAGCACGCGCGAGCCGCGAATGGTGGGGCTGGTTTCATTCTAAGGAGGATCGGGTACGGCCCGGGAGGTCGCACTGCCGTCCCTCCCCGGGAACGGACCTCACTGAGATGGAGTGTGGAAGCGTGAGGGGAAGAACGAGCAGCCGATAGCTAAAGGGGCCCTCCGACGTCAGCGCCGTTGTCATTTAAATCCCCACTAATTAATCGAGCAGCTCAGAGCTCACTCGTCAAACGGAGAGCACTTCGCTCCCCGCGGCTCCGCGGCGGTACCCGCGTGTCGGCCGCCTCCCTCGGAACGGGACCCCCACCTCGCGGAGCGGACGCTGCTGGGGGCAGAGCTGGGGGCAAAGCGGGGAAGGACAGAGCGCAGGGGCGGCTTCGCCCGTCCGCTGCTCCCGCCCCGCTGCCCGGCAGACTCCGGCCCCGCTGCCCAGAGTTCGTGGGGGAAACTCCGACAGGAGCCCCGGCCGCCCCGAATCCTTCCTGCGCGGCCCGACCCTGACCTTCCGCATCACCTCTCCGTCACTAACGATACGTAACGACGATAAAAGCTCTTACCTGCGACCTGGCTCATATAAAGTCTGATTGCACACAACACAAACACAGACACCGCAGGGCGCGGGCACCGGGTCCCGCGTGTTCCCCGCGTCTCCGTCCCGGGAGCCGACGTGCCCCCGGCCCCGGCCCTTAGGAGTGCACCAGGACGGAGTGCAGAGAGCCCTTGCCCTCAGGGGCGGCGCCCGCCGCCTGCTCCAGGAGCGCGGCGGAGGCCGGGGAGGCGGCGGGGCAGAGCTGCGAGGCGGCGACCGTCAGCGCAGGCATGGCGGGAGCCGGCTTGATGGGCACGGGCACGGCGGGCATGGTCTGCGCCGGCGGATGGCAGAGCGCCTTCACGGGCACCCCGAAGGGTCCGTAGTCGGGGGACACGGGCACGCCGGACACGGGGTCCATCACCCCGACGTGGGGCCACACGGAGCCGACCACGCCGCTGGGCACCGGATAGCCCAGGTGGTGCATCACCGAGGCCAACGGCAGCCCGCCGGCCTGAAGCACTCCCTTGTAATCTCTGCCGATGATGTTCTCGATGGCGAAGGGATGCTTGAAGCCCGAGGGCTGGCTGCCGCCGTAGGGCGAGAACTGCGGCAGCCTCCCCACGGCGGCGGCGGCGGCGGCGGCGGCCACGGCCGCCTCGGGGCCCGCCAGCCCCGGCACCTTGCCCGGGGGCGGCGGCGGCGGCGGCGGGTGTGGATGGAAGTAGTGAGCCATGTGCGGGCCCCCGGGCGCCGGCGGCTTCCCGGGGCCTCCGCTCGCCGCGCCGCCCGCTCCGCCGCCGCCTCCGCCGCCGCCGCCGCCGCCGCCGGGCAGGTGGTGCTCGGGCCGCAGGACCTTGAAGCGCTTGCGGCGGCGGAGGAAGCTGCCGTTCTCGAACATGTCCCCGCAGTCGGGGTGCAGCGCCCAGAAGCTGCCCTTGCCCGGCTGGTCGGGGCGGCGCGGGATCTTGATGAAGCAGTCGTTGAAGGAGAGGTTGTGGCGGAGCGAGTTCTGCCACCGCTGCGTGTGCTCCCGGTAGTAGGGGAAGCGCTCCATGATGAACTTGTAGATGTCGCTCAGGGGCAGCATCTTTTCGGCCGAGTGCTGGATGGCCATGGCCGTCAGCGAGATGTAGGAGTAAGGCGGCTTCTGGTCGCTATACGAGCTCTTCCCCGGCCTGGGCATCGCCGCCCCGCCGCCGCTCTTTCCCGGCCGCTGGCCCCGGCGCCGCGCGGCGGGATGGGGACGCTGCGTCCGGCGCTGCCCTGCCCCGCCGCCGCCTCTACATCGTGGGCGCCGCCCGCACGGACCGCGTGCGACAGCGGCCGCTCCGCGAGCTCAGCGCTCAGCTCCCCCGGGCGGCCTCGCCCCGTTCCCGGGCCGCCGGGCCGGTGGGGCGCGGGGCTGGGGCTGCTCCTGGCCCTTGCGGGTGTCCCCCTTCTGCTCCGGGAGGCCGCCGGCTCGCTCGGGCGTCCCCGCTGCCCCCTCGCACTCTCCGCTGGAGTTGTTGCTCCGCACGCACCGGGGGCTGGGGAGCAAGAAATGACCCCGGATCTCTGCAGAGACGGGAGGAAGGAACTCGGAACGCCCCTCTCACCGCTCAGTCCGGCGTCCCCAGAAAAAGTTTGTGGCGGAGGCGAGCGTTGGCGGCGGCGGGAGAGAGGAGAGCGAGGCGGCAGCGGCCGCGGCTGTGTCGGGGCTGCGCGCGGAGCGCGGTTTTGTAATGCTGCCCGAGCCGGGAGACCCCCGCGGCTCCTGCTCTCTCGCTATCACATGACAGCGGCTCAGGGACTTGGCGTCTGGCGGAACGGGAGCGGGAAGAGGCTCCCCGGTCCCCTCTCACACTTCCTCAGCGGGGCGCGGGGGGGCGAGGAAACGCCACGCGAGAGCGAGATCCGCTTTCACAACACGGGGCTGGGAGGGGCGGCTCGGGCCGTGGGCTCCCCCCGCCCGCCCCCCGCAGCCCCTTTTCACCCGCTCCCGCTTCTCACAGCCTCAGCTGCCTCCCTGGGCGGCTCCGCAGCGCCGGGAAGGGAGAGA
The DNA here is from genome assembly GCF_987193195.1 of Phasianus colchicus. NCBI lineage: Eukaryota > Metazoa > Chordata > Aves > Galliformes > Phasianidae > Phasianus > Phasianus colchicus. The sequence goes on from NC_143476.1 coordinate 54,371,450, forward strand.
GGTGGAGGCCTCTCCCCGCCCCGGGGCACTCGAGGGGCGGGCGCTAAGGTGGCCTCGGGAACCTTTCGGGGTAATTTCTGGACATTCTGTTCATTGAGTTTAAGAGGCTGTGGGAAGCCCAGCACAAACCGAGAGAAGCGCGCAGAAAACCCACGCGCTGCTCTCCAAATCGTTAATATCGGTTACCGGTACCGACGCTTGCAGCCCGCGGGGAGCAGCGCCTGGGGCGGGCCGCTGCCTGAACTGCCGTGCGGGCCGTCCTTTGAGAAGAAATCAGTGGCCGGCGCTACAGTTTCACACGCATCCTCCGGACCGTGCTGCAGCGGGCAGCGAGAAACAGGGAAACGTGCTCTCGTCGCTGCCTCTAGAGTTGAGAGGATTCCTGCCCAGCACAGGCAGCTGTCAAAGCCCAGTTAGGGGGGATGCTATAGGAGGTGCCGGCGTTAGCATGATTGCTCCGGCTATTTTTGGCCCAGTAAATAAAAAAGCCGAAGGAGCTCTGCGATGCGAACCCCGCATCCCGCTCGGCACCGACCCGTGATGCCAGGCCCGGCGGGGCACAGGCGGCAGCTGCCCGGCTCTGGGGAAGCGGAGCGCTCCGGCTGTGGCCTCCCCGGACAGGCGCCGTGGGTGGGAACAGCAATCGGGAGCGGAAACAAAACTAAAAAAATCCAATGTCTATCTAAAATCTCTGACAGGGGGGTGAAGGGAAAAACTGATCTAAATCCCTTCCCTAAGTATGCTGTATTCAATGGTGTTACCCCTGACCGATGGCAGTCGAAGGAAAAGCACAACCAAAGGGGAAGGAGAAGGATAAGCTGTCGGGACTGCAGTGTCGGAAAGG